>NW_026712338.1:3304627-3508534 GCF_030504385.1 Musca domestica | reverse complement strand
AAAAAGATGTTGTCAAGCAAACTACCCAGTTGAAAAAAAAAAAAAACATTTTAGAATTTGTCTCCTGGTCAACCTGGTAAGTAAGCATTGGGCTAAATTACTAAATAATTTGGACGAATTCCGATGTATAATCATAAGAAATATATGATTGTTGGAAGAAATAAAATCTAAATGTCTTATGTAAAAATTCATCAAGATCAAGGTGCTAAACATTGGAATTACTATCTTCTAAGGGATATAAATGACCTAGAATAGCATAATAATGAAAACCGGCAGCTATTACCACAAACAAATGCCATATGGCATGAGCCATTGGTATCAGACCGTCCGATTTAAAGAAACATATCCCCACAATATAGAAAAATCCACCCAATTTAAGTTCTGTCATACCAGGAAATTCATGACCCGTCCCGAACACTGCTAAAGCCGGGCCTAATCCCATGAGTATGTAAAAACATGTTTCCAAACATTTAAATCGTTCGTGAAAGATCTGTAAAAAAGGAATAGTTTCTATGATTTTTTTTAACCTTTTCCATCCATCAACAAAATACCTGTTGATATGTGATACCAATTGCTGCCATTAACCAAATAACCCATTCCAAGCATATGAGAAGCGCGGAATGGTTGGGATTCTCTAACTGCAGCCAAGGAAAATATGACGCAGCTATGAATATGTAAATCATAGCACGATCACAGCGATGTAGAACATTTTTGATACCACTAAAAGTAAAAGAGTGCAGCTTAAACATTTTTATTAAATGAACCGATATATTGTGTCATGATATTATAAACAAAGTCAAAGTTAAAATAAAAATATATAAAAAAGAAATTTAATTAAAAAATCTAGTATGGAAGATGAAGAATAAATATCTTTTAATAAGAGCTGAATTTTCTTTATATTTTTATACCTTTAGATATTCAATGATCAAAAATAACTTCTTATTATAGCTTATTGCGGACGACAAGACCTATATGAGATTCCTTAAATGACCCAAGCCTACATTTATGGACAGCGCTTTTGACTTGGAACAAAAATGTATTGGTCTTAATAGAGAAAATTTCTTATGCATAGATTTATTCGTGTATCTAATTATTAGAATACAAAATGCCAATAGAATGTCAGTTAGAAAATGTTATACAAATATAAATTCGTAAACTACGGAAATAAACGATTAATATATATCCCGATTCTCAAATAAGCAAGTCTAATATATAAATGTAACCAACCCGACTAGTATAGTTGTCTTTCCCTTAAAGACCAAACTTTTAACAAATGATTGCAATTTACGTATGTATTTACGTGCAATTGTAATAGATTGCAATTTACGTATAAAAATAACACTATGACGCATGCATTTTTAATTTACTGTGTGTGTCTCTTGCTTTAATTGGCATTTTATTAAGCGTCAACCATTTCTCTTTATAAGACCAGATTTCTACAGTTGACAAGAGGACATTGTTTGCAAACATGCATGAGGTTTCCAATCTTTGCTGACAATATTAGCGTATAGCATTAAGTGGCTATAAAATCAAAGCGGCTGTTTATCAATACCAGGGAAGTTATTGGCAAATATTTTTTACATTATTATACTTACACCTTATTATCACAGAAACAGGAACAGTGGAAACCTGTTGATAACGTAAAAAGCAGAGTTAAAGCTCCTCCATAAACCCATGATACTAAATATTGGCTCGACGTTTTAGATCGTTCGAATAACTTATTGGCACATATTACTGCGGGCACAATCCAAATGCCATGGGTTAAGACATTTGCTAATTGCTCAATCTACAATAATAAAATAAAAATCGTATAAATGACAATCATTGTTTCTTTCAAGTTCTCGTCTTACTCTGTTGGCTTGTATGCACAGCCTGGGTCAGCTTTCTTATTCTTCATTTGATATTTTCAATTGCAGTTTAAAAGTTGAATTTGATTTCGTCCATGACTTCCACAATTTGTTAACAGGTTGTCTAGAAAGGAGTACTTGTTTTGGACTTCCTGTATAACGGTTCTCATAACGCCTCGTCTTTTGTTTGCAGCCACTCTTTTAAAAATCTTCAACATCAAAGATTTATAGAATATTCCAATTGTCACAAAGAAGATTTTAAACAATAGCCAATGGTTATTGTTGCGATTACAAACGAACAAATGGATTAGCTTTACATGCACACCAATTTATTTTCTTTCAGTTTATAAAGAGGTGAGATATCACAATAACAGACAAATCGATTACTTTATTGTTATTATTGAAAAGGTACTATTGCGGCTCGCTATCTAAGCGTATTTTTTATTATTGCTAGTTGAGTATCTTATCTGCGTCGGTGCTAGACGGTAGCCAAAGTTCATTATCAGTTACAAAAGTAGAAAAAACCAAATTTTATTATTATTGTTTCTCATTAATCCAATTGTTCGTTACTAATCGGCATGGGAACAAAATAAATCTATATGAGAATATTACCTTATGATATTGGTACCTGCCACAAAGTATAGATACGTTTGTATAAGTTTCTTGTGTCAGTTTAACAAATCATTGCATTTGGCATAGTCCTTCCTCGATTTGGGTACACAATTCTTCTTTTTTGTGGATAAATTAATTTAGTTCCCTATCGAAAAATTAGATATGAAAATAAGATAATGTATTCATTATGTTTTGGTTATTTAGACGTATTTAGTTTTGTACTGCTGTTACACCACTTAATGGATCACATTTGAATAAACTAGAATTCAAACGCCTTGTGAGGAATTATCAAATCAGCCACAGCTGAACATAACTTTATAACCATATTAATAAAAGCTGACATCGAGCAGTACCCGGTCCCATTTCCACCAAAACCACTTGTGCATAAAAGCTCAATATTTTAAAGAAACTCACTAGACACCCCAATAGCGTTCCACTGTTTCTCTTGCCAATGCGAGGTATGCGACACAGCCGAACCGGGTAATTAAAGCTACTTTAAGACGATTTAAGAAACTAACATTAGACTTAAGCATCTCTCTGTTTAATACCCCTAACGTACCATGCGCAACCCATATTCACTTCGGCTGTCAATGTTTTCGAAAGTACCTACATGATAAAGAAGTATGACATTGCATGGAATGGAATAGTGCTAATATAATGCATAAAACATGTGATTAAGAAATAATAAAATTGCATGGAATGACTCGGCATTAGAATATGAAAAGAGAAACAACAGCACACCATTCCTATAACATGATTTTATTAATACCGCGTACATCGTAAGGCTAGCGAATATAAACAAAAACAGGTATTTTAATGAAAACAAGTCAACTGTACAAAGTTCGTATTCCATTTAAAATTATTAATACGAGAGAAGAACTACACTATTTAATTGAAAATTTGTATAACATATAGTGAAAACTCAGTTTGTCAAAAAATATACATCTGAGCATATTTACCTATTCCTGCTTTATTATGGCGATTTCCTCCTATTCTCTTTCTAAACAAAGCCAATCTGAATGTTTTTATTTATGTTATATAGTATGTATGGTACGAATGAACGTAAATATGAATGTATATAGGTACCATCCATGTATACTGAACATCAAAACAAGAGATCAATATTAAAAACAGAGCAAAGGTGTATGATGATTCCAGCCCGAATTTGCCAATATGCTATACTGTAATTAGATTATTCCAAATTTTTTTCCACAAAAATCTTGTCGCTAAGCCTTCGCTTTTGAACATGTACACTTAAGAAAGAAAATGGTAATCGCACACATGCACAACAAACATTCGTAAATATTTACACATTGGCTTTTGCGGGGAATGAAATTTTAATTTAATTATAATCAAACATATTCTGTAATCACAATGCATAAAGTTATCGTAAAAAGGGACCAGAGCCCTCACTTTTTTATTTGTATAAATCAATTTGGACTTTGAGACGTTGATTTAAATTGATTATTTATTACCGTTAATTCATGCTTTTGACAGCTTTTTGGCACTCGGCAATAACGAATTGTTTTCTTATTGCTTAAATAATTTTGTAAAATCAATCAATCCATTCCACGGAGAACCTAGCCACATGAAAATAAAACCAATAACACAACCTAGACCAGCCAGCACACAAAATAATTGCAAAAACACAAAGGTTGCACGAATAGTTGCCATATCTGGCAAATTTTGACAATTACATATCTATGATATATGCGGCCTAAGAGCGTGTTTACATTACTTAAATCTAATAATATTCCTTTTAGTCCGTTTACACTACATTAAAAAAGGTTTTTAAGCATACTACGCATGGTAGAAAAATACAGGTAGATGCATCAGAGCTTTGGAACATTGATATGTCAAAATTTTTTAAATATTTCTTCAAAAATAAGTATATTTGTATATGTTTTTCTACACGACGCCAATCGGTGGTTGTTGTAACATGCATTTTTTAACTATATTTACAAATTTGAATAATTTTTCATTCAACAATTTCGATTCCAAAATTGGTTTGACAGTTCATTGTCCCAGCAGCTGTGTCGAAGCGTCTACCTATATTCTTCTACCATGATACTACGTTATTTGTTTGCTAAAGTCTAGTTTACACTTCACGTTAAAGTAAAATGACTTTCTCACATTTATATTTTGCATATTTACACTAACAATAATAGAATATTGTTTGCTTTACTCCAACATTTAAATTGTGCGTTTTACGAAGTTTTCGTATTTATTTGAAGTAAATTCAAAGGAATTGACAATGTAAAGAACGTAAATGGTGTACAGTCTATACAATAATAATAATTAAAATAGGAAAAATTTAATTTATATGCGACTCTAACATGACTTTGAGAATGTCTTTTCAAAGTTCCCTTGTTTGTCGTGCGAAGATTTCAAGCTGCCTATGTAATCTCGTATTTAGAAATCTCCTGAATACATTTTTTGTTTTATAGTTAAAACATATGAACAGTAATACTCAAAATAAATTCGAAAATTTTAAAATTCCAGCTTTTGGGGAAAAATATGTGTATAAAGTTAAAGGCGTCGGTTTACTTCTTCGAAAATGTTTAAAATTGGCCCATAATCCATACTTGTTCACCCCACGCTTCTTTGTTCTTTTAAAAAGAATCCATCTAATGACTTAAGCCAGTACAAAAACAGTTAAATTTTAATTTGGTCATGATAATACATTAGAAGATGCATTTTATATACCCTCCACCAAAAAAAGTATGGAGGGTATATTAAGTTCGTCATTCCGTTTGTAACTCATCGAAATAATCATTTTAGACCCAACAAAGTATATATCAGCGTAAAATTCTAAGACGATTTAGCCATGTCCGTCCGTCTGTCCGTCTGTTGTAATCACGCTACAGTCTAAACGAATTAAGATAGGCAGCTAAAATTTGCACAGATCCCTCTTTTGCCTGCAGGCAGGTCAAGTTCGAAGATAGGTTGTATCGGTCCACGTTATCGTATAGCCCCCATATAACGGTACCCCCCGATATTCGGTATTTTGATGATTTTAGCCACATTTTCTAATGGAATGGTCTGAAAATCCACACAAGAAGTTCCTTGTGGGTACTTTATCCCTTGAAAGAGAGTTGTCTATATAGGTCCACGGTATCGTATAGCCCCCATATAACGGATCCCCCCGATATTCGGTATTTTGATGATTTTAGTCACATTTTTCAACGGGATTGTCTGAAATTGTACACAAGAGGTTCGTTGTGAGCAGTTTACCCCCTGACAGAGAATTGTCTATAAAGGTTAACGATATCGCATATCCCCAATATAACGGCACCCCCGATATTCGGTATTTTGATGATTTTAGCCATATTTTCCTATGGTATTGTCTGGAAATCCACACAAGGAGTTCTTTGTGAGCACTTTAACCACTGAAAAGTAATTGTGTATATAGGTTCCCATATATCGGCACCTTCCCATATTTTCAAGATTTTCAGGCATGTCACAGAATGTAAAATCGTTCAAGAGTGAAACGAAAACGGTTTTAGCTTCTCTAAAAAACGGAAAACGCAAAAATTTTGCGTTTTGATATCACTTTCAAAAAGCAGGGTGAAATTGAAATGTTTAGTGATTTTAACGTTGAGATAAAGGATCTGATGCGTTCCTCAACGTTTAACACATTTTTTAATGGATTTTATTTTTTGAAAAATTTCTAATTCGTTCCAAATGGTGGAGGGTATTCAAAGTTCGGCCCGGCTTTTTTACTTGTTTTTAAATTGTTTGCTTTCAGAAGTTCACTAATATGAGTAAACACTTATTTTTCAACATAAATTGTCTCTATATTTGTTTTTTTACACATTTTAGTTATTTTGCTTGTGTATTTATGCCATGGTAGAAGAATACGGGTAGCCTCATCAACACTGCTGTTGCGACAATGAAATGTCAATTTTGGAATTTAAATTTTTAAATAAAAAATTATTCAAATTTGTAAAAAATGCTTATAACTTATACAAATCTACTTATTTTTGATGAGCGTTGAGCTACCTGTATTCTTTTACCATGATTTAGACGTAAACAAATATCAGCTGAGCGGCATTTATTTCTCCTAATGCTAAGTTCACATGACACGTGATTTGTGTACTTGCGCCTGAGTGAAGATGGATATCAGTGAATTTATAATAGAGAAGATGGACATAAGTGAAATTATAATAGAGAACGTAAAGAATTATGTGTTCTTGTATAATTCATTGTAGTCAACAAATGAGCAAAAAGTAAACAACTTCATCAGCTGTTTTATAATTTCGTCGGTATTGTGTTCCATACGACGAATTTTCGCGGCTCATTTTGTCGCCGCGTAGGGCGAAATTCGTCGTTCGCTCCAATTGTGTTCCTAGCATAAAGGTGACAATACATAAATCAAAGTAGGAAACAAAGAAATAATTATTTTTGTATAGACAAAAAATGTCAAGTTCCTATCCAGAAACACGAAAAATATATTTAAAATTTCAACATTTACAAAAACTTCAAAACATAAATGAAAATTTTAAAATGAATGATAAAACAAATATTTGGAAGAAGAACAATAATCTCGTCGATTCATATTAATGCGAATTTCATATATTTTGGTACAAATTCCCATTTAAATCAACAAATAAAAATTTTGAAAAAAGGAATTATGTTACTTACGAATCGTGCGAACTGGTTAATTCATATGTGCAAGAATGGAATAATTACTGAAGGTAGAACAAAGCTACATCCTCAATACAATTTTTTTCTTTTTGTGCCCTTATTCTGCCAAAACATATACACATTTTGTGTATGTGTGTGCATTGTTTTGAATAACAAAAATTGCTTGCAAAATAAATGCAAATTTTGGACTGTATTGTCCTACTATTTTAGATTCAATCTTGTGGAATAACCCCGAAATGCCATTCTTGTTACGCGGGGCATTCCCAAAATAAGAATTTTGTTAAAATAAATGAATAATAAACAAAGCCAACTGTTGCATATTAAAAAGTATATTTCTATATGTATTCATATACGACGCCAATCGGAGGTTGTTATGATATGGATTTTTTAAACAATTTTTACAAATTCCAATAACTTTTCATTCAACAATTTCAATTCCAAAATTGTTCTTTCAGTTCAGTTCATTCTCTGCAGCTGCTTCGAAGCTATTACTTGTATTCTTGTACAATGATGGTATAAATGCGATATAAACGTATTTTAAACACTCCAAAGTCGCAAATGTTTCCACTAAGATGTCGATACATTAGAACATAATATTATTTTTGGCTATTTTTAAAATATTTTTTTTTGTGCATGTATTTGTAAAGAAGCATCAGCTGAGCGTCATTTATATCATCCTAAGGAAACATTTGCTGCTTTGGAGCGTACCAATGTTAAGCCCAATGATTAATATGCAGATTTTGCACCGCATTTAAAATATATCCGTTCTCACGAACGGATCTATTTTTGTATGGTAAGTCTGGTTGAGTAATAAATCTTAATAATGTGGATCAATTCGGATAAAATGTTGTATCTAAACGTGCTATTAATCTTCTATAGCTTAAACGCGCAAAAATGTTCGAATTCCATTGTCATATATTTATTTTCGTATTTTTTTCTGTACTTTTCTACTAATCATGGTAGAATTAATATAGTAAAATAATGCACTAATATGTTAACAATTATTTTAAAATTTGACAAAATAAATTACAGAAAATGCAGAGATGCATATACTTATTTCAAAAGACTTTACCTTCTTAATTATAATACGCAAAACATCATACTATTTTTGCAACTTTATAATATAAAATATAACAGCTCTTATAATCTGTTTGTTTGGGCCAAGGCAAATGTATCAGGTACTCGCATCGGCAAATTGCTACAACAAAGCAACTTTTGTGGCACCATTAAATGTCAAAAATATATTCGCCTTGAGGCCTAAAGTTTGCGGCCAATTTGCTTCAACCAGTTACAAACAAGATGTTTGTTTACATTGCATACCTTGTCTTAGTCGAACGCACTTATTCATATAATAAAATATTTTTATATTTTAAAGAAGCGCAGAGGAAATGGAAAGTAAAGGGAATATATTTGATAATAAAGGAAATTTTGAGTGGGTAGAACAACAAAAAATTGTGTTGCATTCATTATGGCAAACAATTTTTGATATATCAATATTGGCAACTGCTGATGCAACTACATTTATTCTTCTGCCGTTTCATTCACTAGGGCGAATTGAAACTTACAACAAATTGTTTTGACATTTTATGGTGCCGTCAGCTGGGCTGATGCGACTACCTAGTAGATCTGCCTTGGTTCCAGTCATGGTAGAAAAATACAGGTAGATGCATCAACGCTTAGGAGCATTGATATGTCAAACATTTTTAAATTTCTTTTCAAATAAAAGTAGATTTTTATATGTTTTCTTATACGACGTCATTCGGAGGTTATTATAATATGCCCTTTTCAACAATTTTTACAAATTTAAATAATTTTTCATTTAACGTTTTGACAGTTCATTGTCTCAGCAGCTGCGTCGATGCGTCTACCTATATTCATCTACCATGGTTCCAGTACTTTTTTAGTAGTAAAACTAGCAGAAGAGAGAACAGTTCGAAATGTCATTCTCATTTAGGTGTGCTCAAAAAATAAGGGAAAGGAAAATTAGCAGAAATGCGATAAAATGTCAAAATTCAGTAAACAGTCTAAATCGGACTGGTGAAACCTTACTGAAAAGGAGGCCAAAATTTAAAAAATGAGTATTGAAGACGATAAGTTAAAATTAATAATCTATAATATTAATTAATAATCTGATTCCTCATTCAGCCAGTTCTCTTTACTGCTGGAATCATCCAAAAGTGAATACATCAGTTGCTCCATATTTTCTCTTTTTGTTTTTTGCGCGACAAATATTAGTTTTTCCTTTAGTTTTTAAGTTGATCATTTTCTTTATTTTTGTTGTGTCGCGCGAACATTGAAATGTATCAATATATTTTTCAACCTTGTTAGGCCTGCAAAATTAAATGTCAAATTTACAATATGCACATTTCTGCTCGGCCAAATTCATGTAGCTAAAACAAGCAAAAAATGTGCACCACTCAGCACAATTTTTTTCTCAGGAGAGCTGCAAGTTTTGCTAGTTTTTGGAGTACGGGAACGCGTTGTAGCAGAATTAGTACTAATTTGTAGGTTCTGGAACACAACTAATATGAGTAAAAATTGGCGTTTACATACTGAAAGCGTGTTTACATTCAAAATTGTTCTCAGATTAAGCCTCATCATTAGGATTTATATTCAACCAGATTTATTATAAAAAAATCTGAATCTGAAGACTGGATTAATTTTAAATCCGGTGGTGTACGAACTGTATCACTGTGATTTTTAGCGGTACAACGCCTTTGGCGTTGTCATGATCCAAGCATAAGGTTCCCCAAGGTAGATATACAAGGTAGTCGCATCACCGCAGCTGACGGCACCTTTAAACGTCAAAACAAATTGTTGTAATGCTGAATTTGCCCTAAATAAATGCAAAACAAAAACAAAGTCTGTTTTTGACTTCTTCACTAAAAGTATTTTTTCTAATATTTTAACATTTAAGAGCAAGTTTAGAGTGAATTACCAGTAAAAAAAATTAAAAAGAAAATTAAAAAGTGTTCCATTTGCAATAAGAAATACCGTGAGTCACGAGAGCTATGACTCAGTTGATCATATAACACAAACTGTGTAAATGTTCTGATAGAATAGGGTCACCAAGTGAAAAAACAATGAATTTGGGCTATGAATGATATTCGCAGACTTTCTATCAGCATTCTTTGCTTTTTCATCAAAAGCAACATCTTCATTTAAAGTGTTCTTTGGACTCTTTGAATATTGTTTAGTATTATTTGCCTAATTTCCTGGCGTAAATTATTTGCACTGCAATAAAACCTGGGTTAATATATATATTTGCCGCCAATAGTTTTTATAATTTTTCTAGTGAATATTAATCGTTATAATCGAACAATTTTTTATTTTGTTTCAGAACCTGAAGAATCTACTACCTTTGACATGTCATTTGCTTTTTAAAAATTACCAAAATACCTTGGTATTGCCCCATTAATCTACTAGTATTGCAGTTTTTCATTATCAGAAAAGAAAAATCATTTATCGAAGTAATATTTTTACAGGTTCTAGAACAGAGCATCTTTTGTGATTAATTAATTATCACTTTTAAAAGGCACAAAAATTTGCAAAAAATGCAATCGTTAGACTCGTTTTTTTGCGTTTTTATTGCATTTTTATATTCTTCATCATAGTATGGAGGGCACATTAAATTGTCATTTCGTTTGTAACACCTCGAAATATACATTTTATACACTACAATATAAATATATTCTTGTAAAATTCTTTGTCGATTTAGTGATGTTCGTACGTCCGTCTGTTTGAGGTCTAATAAACTTAATAATCAAATTTCGATCTACATTCACTCTTTTGGATGCCAAGCTGCCGTTAAAAATTACCAATGCATTCCGATAAATGTACTGTTGGGTGCGGTCTATGGGCTGGTGGAATCATCGGTCCTTATTACTTTTAAAAATGAGGAAAGACGAAGCGTTACCGTGTCATACTGCAGGCGAAACAATGGATTTGATTACTAAAATACGCCCTCAAATGCTGGAAAAAGTTGTCGAAATTGGACCTTCAATGACCTTTGTGCAAAATAATTGTGGTGAAAATATGCTCGAAATAATATTTAAATGCTAAATTACGAGAATTTATCTACCAAATGAATTTTTTTGGTCATTTCATAATTTGACATTTGTTTTATTTAAATTTCAAATCACCAAGCTTTTAGAAAAAAAACACCCTCTATATTACTTTTTGCGTAGTAATATAATTTGCATTTCTCGAAGAATTGACACTCTTTGGTAGATCACAAGGAAACTCATGATAGAATTAAGAAGGTAAAGTCTATGGTTGTATGATTATGTTTACATTTTTTTCAAAATTATTAATTTGACAACATCTCATTGTCAAAATGTATATTTATAAAACCATTGTACATACACAAATCAGAGGTGAGAATCTATTGCCCATGCAGTTATATTTGACAAGCTTAGTTACAGAAAATGTAAAAATGTGAATGCTTATTTGAAATGACTTTACCTTCCTAATTTTACTATGAGGAAACTCAAGCCCATTGTGCTTATTGTCGGGGCAAGGCCAATATATCGAAATATCGAAAAAAATGTAAACTAGTAGATTCTTGAAGGATCTGGAACAGAACATACTTGCAAGAAATTTAACGTTAAGAAATTTAGATCTGTCTTGATTTTCTATGTGTTCATAGGGCGGACTAAAATTATATTTTGACAGAATTTGGGTAATATTTCCTGTTGACATCTCTCTTAATTTTATATGTCTTGTATAATGGTAGAAATTCCAGGTAGCTGCATCGGGGAAAATTGCAACAAAGCACTTTTTCTGGTAACATATAAGAGCTGTTCCAAGAACCTCCTAGTTTTGCATTTTTTTCGATATAATAAAGGGAAAATCGGTTATCATAGAAAAAACTTTTACATTCTTGCAGTTCTGGAACATACCAATAATGTCAGAAATTGTTAACAAGGCAATTTCACCGTGGGATTAATTTAATTTCACCAATGTTTGTACCATGGTAGAATTAAGGAGGTCAAGTCAAGCAATCATATGTATACAATTTTTTTAAAATTATTCATTTGACAACATTTTATTGTCAAAATTGGTATTTATAAGTCCAGTGTACATGAACATTTGGTACAGCTAATACGGCCACTTCATCTGCTCCCAGTTTATTTGGCGCTGCTAATACAGCTACATCAACTGGTTTTGGTGGTTTTGGAGCAACAGCTGCTACCTCGCAAGCGCCAACGTTCGGTGGGTTTGGTACATCTACGGGTAATACAGCAGGTGGATTTGGTGGCTTCGGAGCGACAACTACCACATCCACAGCTCCAGCGATTGGAGGTTTTGGAACTCAGACATCAACTGGAGGATTTGGATCCTTTGGAACCACGTTTGGGAAACCAGCCACAAATACAACAGTCACACCAGGTTTTGGGGGGTTCGGGGGTAACACCGGCTTTATGATGGGTCAACAGCAGCAGCAGCCTCCTCCCATCTCCGCGGATGAAGCTTTCGCTCAATCTATTTTTAATGTTTCCATTTATGGCGATGAACGGGACACAATCATCGCTAAATGGAATTACTTGCAAGCAATGTGGGGTATTGGTAAATCATTTTATTCACAAAATGCAGCACCGGTTGACATTACACCTCAAAACTATTTATGTCGGCTAAAAGGCTACAGTCGCTTGCCAGGAAAGGACAATAAAATGGGACTAGTTGCACTGAATTTCAATAAACCCCTCGCCGATATAAAAGCTCAACAGCAACAGATAATCACTACATTGAATGGGGTTTTTGGTAATGGACCCAATTTACAAATAAACATAGAGTCAAGTAAGGAATGTGATGAAAAGAAAAGTCAACTTGTTATTTATGTTGAGGAGAGATCACAATTGGCACCCAACGATACAAAACGTATTTTGGCCACCGATTTGGCAAACTATCTAAATCAGGCCAATGTCAAGGGACAGCTAAATAATTTGGGTGTTTCAGAAGTCTTGGCTTTGGTATTGCCCGATGAAGATCAACTTAAGGAATATCTTGAGAATCCACCTAAAGGTGTTGATCCTCGCATGTGGCGACAAGCAAAGCTTGATAATCCCGATTCCACAAAATTCATACCGGTTCCAATGGTTGGTTTCAATGATTTAAAATAGCGTATAAAGTGCCAAGAAAATGAAACTCAAACCCATACCCTGTATCTGCGTAAAGTCGAAAATGATTTAGCCGAGTTAAGACAAAGACATACAGCAGCAACTGCAAAAATAATGAAATACAAACGTAAATTGGCCGAATTAAGTCATAAAATATTGAAGATAATTGTCAAACAAGAATGCACAGGTAAGGTTGGTTTGGCCCTGACGCCAGAGGAAGAAAATTTACGCTCCAAATTAGAAAATATGCATGCTCTTATATCGGCTCCACAACAATTTAAGGGTCGTCTCAGTGAATTGTTGTCTCAGATGCGTATGCAATGGAATCAGTATGCCCTAACTGGTGGTAGTGAATATACCATCGATAAAGATTGTGAGGAAGAAATGAAATCCTTTTTGAGCATGCAACAAAAAGCAATGGAAGTTCTTACCGATACTGCAACAAAAGACTTGAAAGCTCTGCAAATTATTTTTGACGGAATGCCAGAATTGGTACGAGGTTAATTCCGTTTTTTTCTGTTTTATTAATTAGGTTTTTTATAAGAGTTTTTAAAGTAAATTCGAAATTTTTTGTGAAAAAAAATAAATTGAAAATTACTTTCATATAAAAAAAAAACTTTCATATACACAAATCCGATATTGGTAACATGCAAGGTAGATCTAACAGGTAGCCGCATCGGCGAATTGCTACAACAAAGCAACTTTTGTGGTCCCCTCAAATGTCAAAATTGGCATCTAAGGCGAAAAACATTGATTCGCCATGACATTTAAAGGTTGCGGCAAATTTGTTTCAACCAATCAGAAACGAGGTGTTTGTTACATTTTATTTTGTGTGCCTCTCGTCGTAAACGAACGTCGCAATAAAAGTTTTTATTGTAAAACAAATAAGAGTAAAATAAGTATTAATTGTAGTATTGCGATATTTTTTAAGTCAAGAAACTTATAATGACTATATTTTACTGGTTTAAACCGAAAGTTTTCCGGAACTGCAAATGACAAGAGTCGAATTCTTGCACTACTTCCCGTGATGTGCTTTGGGAATCTTAGATGTTGAGGCTAATTTAATTCTTAAAGCTGCACTCCATTCTAACCTCCTTCCTTCATTTTCTTTTATTTTTTTACTGGTTTTACTCTTAACTTGCTCTTAAATTTTTTAAAATATTATAAAAAGTTACTTTTAGGGAAGACAACATAAACAAATTTGTTGTTGCATTCATTTAGGGCGAATTCTTCATTACAACAATTTGTTTTGACATTTAATGGTGCCGTCAGCTGGGTTGAGGCGATTACCTAGTACATCTACCTTGGTAACATGTTTATTGTGTAGTGAAATGTGATAACATGGTAGAATGATGAAGGTAGCCTATTCAGCTCAGCTGATTGACAATGAAATGTCAAAATAATGTCAAACGAGTTGTTGTAATTTTAATTCGCCGCAAGATTTTATATATATGGGAGCTATATCTAAATTTGAACCGATTCTCACCAATTTCAATAGGGTTAATCATTGGGCCAAACAAATATCGTTTGGAAAATTTCAACTCAATCGAATAATAAATGCGACGTGCATTTTGTTTACAAAAATACATAGACAGACGGACAGACAGACGGACGGACATTCATAAATCGACCCAAAATGTGATTCTATGCAGATCAACAAAATCAACTATGTGTCTATCTCGTTTCCTTCTCCTTGTTACAAAAAAATGTACAAAGACATAATACCCTTACCACTATGTGGTGTAGGGTATAAAAATGGACGAACGACAGATAAATGTGCTTTTATACCCTCCACCAAAAAAGTATGGGGGGTATATTAAGTTCGTCATTCCGTTTGTAACTCATCGAAATAATCATTTTAGACCCAACAAAGTATATATATTCTTGATCAGCGTAAAATTCTAAGACGATTTAGCCATGTCCGTCCGTCTGTCCGTCTGTTGTAATCACGCTACAGTCTAAACGAATTAAGATAGGCAGCTAAAATTTTGCACAGATCCCTCTTTTGTCTGCAGGCAGGTCAAGTTCGAAAATGGGCTATATCGGTCCACGTTATCGTATAGCCCCCATATAACGGTACCCCCCGATATTCGGTATTTTGATAATTGTAGCCACATTTTCTAATGGAATGGTCTGAAAATCCACACAAGAAGTTCCTTATGAGTACTTTATCCCTTGAAAGAGAATTTTCTATATAGGTCCACGATATCGTATAGCCCCCATATAACGGAACCCCCCGATATTCGGTATTTTGATGATTTTACCCACATCTTTCAACGGAATTGCCTGATAATCCACACAAGGAGTTGCTTATAGGTACTTTATTGCTTGAAAGAGAATTATCTATATAGGTCCACGATATCGTATAGCCCCAATATAACGGTACCCCCCGATATTCGGTATTTTGATAATTTTAGCCACATTTTCTAATGGAATGGTCTGAAAATCCACACAAGAAGTTCCTTATGAGTACTTTATCCCTTGAAAGAGAATTGTCTATATAGGTCCAGGTTATCGTATAGCCCCCATATAACGGTACCCCCCGATATTCGGTATTTATATGATTTTAGCCACATTTTTCAACGGAATTGTCTGATAATTCACACAAAGAGTTCCTTATGGGTACTTTATCCCTTGAAAGAGAATTGTCTATATAGGTCGACGATATCGTATAGCCCCCATATAACGGTACCCCCCGATATTCGGTATTTTAATGATTTTACCCACATATTTCAACGGAATTGTCTGAAAATCCACACAAGGAATACCTTGTGGGTACATTATACCTCGGAAGAGAATTATCTATATAGGTCCACGATATCGTATAGCCCCCATATAATGGTACCTCCCGATATTCGTTATATTGATGATCTTAGCCACATTTTTCAATGGAATTGTCTGAAATTCCACACGAGGAGTTCATTGTGAGTACTTTATCCCTTGGAAGAGAATTATCTATATACACGATATCGTTATCCCCCCATATAACGGTAACCCCGATATTCGGTATTTTGATGATTTCAGTTACATTTTCAACGGAATTGTCTGAAATTGTACACAAGAGGTTCTTTGTGAGCAGTTTACCCCCTGACAGAGAATTCTCTATATAGGTTAACGATATCGCATATCCCCAATATAACGGCATCCCCGATATTCGGTATTTTGATGATTTTAGCCATATTTTCCTATGGTATTGTCTGAAAATCCACACAAGGAGTTCTTTGTGAGCACTTTAACCACTGAAAAGTAATTGTGTATATAGGTTCCCATATATCGGCACCTTCCCATATTTTCAAGATTTTAGCACAATTTTTAATGGATTTTATTTTTTGAAAATTTTCTAATTCGTTCCAAATGGTGGAGGGTATTCAAAGTTCGGCCCGGCCGAACTTAATGCTTTTTTACTTGTTAAATTTTAATTTGGAAAAAATAGATGAATGCGGATCCGAAGCATGGAGCACATTTGTAAGCAAATTGAACAATTCCACCAAAAAACGCTTCAAAACAGGCTATGAAATATATTTCAACTCCTATATAAGTAAAATCTGATATGAGGAGCTCGAACTAGTTTATTAATAGTAAAACTTTATGTGGTTATAGGGACAATGCATTCAAACCATTACTCGCATAAGATCTTCGGGGTGAGATCAATTATCTAACCCAAAAACCAAGACCTGGGAAAGGAATGCTATCCAAGCGATAATGGAAAAGATCCAAAACCTGTCTTTGCGAAACACAAAAGTTGTCAATTAAATTTAATACATTTGGAACATAATCATCTCGTCAACTTACCTGGGCGTTGCCTTCTTTAACAAAAGACCAACCGTCTTCTTGTTGTTCAGGAAGCCGCACAGATTTTTCAAATTATGAATGTATGTTGATTCATTACATTTCATTTGTTGAAGCCTATTTCGATGAAGTTTACAAAATTTAAAACAAAATTGACAGTAATTTTCCTTTTGTTTCTTCTTCCAACAAGCTGTTTGATTTTTTGATTGTTTTGATAGTAATTCTGACATTATAAGCCAAACAGGTAGACCTCTATTCTTGTAATTTTAGCCTACCTTGTCTTCGGTATACCATGATTTGTACCATAATTAAAAATGATTTGTGTTCCTAGAGGGTAAGAAACCTCCTTAAAATTAGCCCTGCTCAAAACCACGTTCTGGAACATGAGCCGAAAAAGAGATAATTTAAGAGAATATTAAAATTCTGTTTTTCTTTATATTTTACGATTCAATTTTATTGTTTTTTAACATGAATGTTTAACAAAATTATTTACAAAGCAAATGGATAAAAAATATTTGTGAAAATAATGACTTTACACTCTTTTGTTCTTGATTTAAATAAGCAAAGAGAAATTCGACTGGAAAGAAATATTTTTTCTTGAGCAGCGCTGCTTTAAATAAAATTCGGGTCTTCATATATCCTTCACAGGACAGGAACAGTTATTTTTTTGCCATTTTTATGAATTTAAAACGTGTCACACGAACTTAAGCTTTTTTAAATTGCAGCCACTGTAGCTGGGACGTGCTAATGTGGTGTTTCCACTACTCTTGATTCGCTCTCTATTCGTTGTTTGACCCTTATGTGGCGTTTCCACTGCACTTGATTCGCTCTCTATTCGTTGTTTGACCCTTAACTATGAAAAAACTACCTAATTCTTCACACAAAATTTCCTGAGCGGACACTCATATTTGTACGTTCTTCAAATCAAATCACTCTCAGAACAACGAAAAAATATGTCCCATCCCTAACAAATGAGAGCATTTATCGAAAAAATAAATTATGACATTTAAAAATTATAAATAGTAAAATTTAATGAAATTTTAAAAATTTTTGGGAAGACTGAAAATTATGAATGAAAACTACAATGTTGAATGGCGTATGTACATTCAAACGAAAGTAAATTTTGTTTTCTCTCTCATTCGAGGTACGCATTTGGTCCACGAGTTAAAATTTCTACAGAAAACTGCAAACAAAATAGTCAATATTTTCAAAATGTTTCTATCGGCAGAAAAAATGTTTGACAAGTGTCTCTTCAGCAGAATTTAAAAATGGAAAAACACAAAAATATGTTCAAAATGTCAGCATTTACACAAAAAGTTGAAAACGTGAATGAAAATTGTAAAATTAATGAAATAATAAATCTTTGGAAGAAAAACAGTAATTTCTTATATTCATATTAGTGAGAATTTCATGTATTTTCGAATACATTCCCTTTAAAATCAACAAACAATTTTTTTGAAAAAAGGAAATTACGAATCGTGCCGTATGAACGGGTTAATTCGTGTACCTAATTCTGAGAGCGAACAACGTTGTTCGGTTTCCAATGGAAACATGCTATTAACTATGAAAAAACTACTTCCCAGCAGTCCGCTGGCCATTACAATTTAATACCCATCCAAATGTATGCTATATTGTCAATAGGAAAAAATGAAATAACAGTGGTTAATAGCATACAACTAGCATCCGAATCGGATGAGTCGTTTTGCTATTACATTGTGAAACAAAATCCATGTTAGAATTAAAGAACAAAACAAAATACAATAAAAACTGTCCATCGCACTTGCATCTGAATCGGATGCCTTTGTATTGTTTTGTAACTTTTTTGTTTATTGTTGCAGCTGCTGTTGTACCGTTATTCATTTTTGATGCTTCTTTCTTTTTTGAAGCAAAATTTTATTCTGTGAAGTGTTTTTGAAAGTGCAAGTTGTGAATTTTGAACAAAAGTTAATAAAGTAAATTAATAAAATAAGAATGTAGTAAGTGTTGTGTGTTAAATAAGTTAAATAAAATGTCAGGATTCAGTAGGAGTAATTTAAGACGACTAAAGAAAGTGGAAGCAGACAATTTAACAAGAAATCCACAGTTGAGGACGGACTGTTTGGAAAACAATGATATTCTACAAATTGAGCAGATTCCATGCATTCCAAAATTGTAGAAGATTTTGGAAAATATGTAAGAATATGAAAAACTCTCCGTTATAATCCATTAATAATTTAAATTCTTTCAGGTTAGTATCATAAAAATTATAATTTCGCCAGATTAAAAACTTCTGCAAGATTAATGACATTTCTATAATATTATCTTACAGCTATGATGGTACCCAAAACAAAAAGGTGTTTAAGGAATATAAATTTTAATCATGGCCATTTTCGGTAAGTTAAATTTTTTCTTACATATTTATTGAAAAGTGATATTATGTTACCTTAAAATGTAGTCCATTAGTCTATTCTATAGTATAACTGTTTAATATTAAAAAATTGTTCTATATTTTTTATCCTTATTTCAGAAGCTGTCATATGTGAAGGATCCAATGAACAGGATTAGAAATTGTTTCAAATTCCCTAAGGCCAGACACTTCCGAACAATGTCCTACAATAAAAAACTGGAAAAATATATTTTTTTCCTTTAGTCTAAGCTTTATTTCTTCCCACGTCTTTTGAATAAGTTTTATGAATTTCGTTTTTATGCATTATTTCTAATTATAATAAGAATATTTTATTGTTGAAAACACGTTTATAATACGAATATTTTAATAAAAGACAGCTGAAATTTAAGTTCCACAATCTAAAATGTTGATGGAATCGGACCCATCCAACCTTCGCTTACAATGTTAATAGATTTCGGACCCATCCAACATTCGCTTACGTTGTCGGTCGATTTCGGACCCATCCAACATTCGCTTACATTGTCGGTAGATTTCGGACTCGTCTGACGGCCTAGGCCATCTCTGTGTAAATGTAAGTAGAAATTGTATACAGGCTTTGGATGGGTCGCACCTACATTGTCATTGGTCTCAGATGGAAGATGTATGTGCTAAAAAATCCGCTGGGTTAATTCTTCTCACAAAATTTCCTGAGCGAACACTCATATTTGTACATTGTTCAAATCAAATCACTCTCAGAACAACGAAAAAATATGTCCCATCCCTAACAAATGAGAGCATTTATCGAAAAAATAAATTATGACATTTAGAAATTAAAACTAGAAAAATTTAATGAAATTTTAAAAATTTTTGGGAAGACGGACATTTATGATTGAAAACTACAATGTTGAATGGCGTTTGTACATTCAAACGAAAGTACATTTAGCTTTCTCTCTCATTCGAGGTACGCATTTTGTCCACGAGTTGAAATTTCCACAGAAAACTGCAAACAAAAGAGGCAATATTTTCAAAATGTTTGTATCGGCAGAAAAATTTTTTGACAAGTGTCTCTCCAGCAGAATTTAAAAATAGAAAAATACAAAAATATGTTCAAAATGTCAATATTTACACAAAAAGTTGAAAACATGAATGAAAATTGTAAAATTAATGATATCATTATTCTTTGGAAGAAAAACAATTATTTCTTCTATTCATATTAGTGAGAATTTTATGTATTTTTGTATAAATTCCCATTCAAATCAACAAACAAAATTTGTGAAAAATGGAATTATTTTACTATGAATTACGAATCGTGCCGTATGAACGGGCATAGACAAATGAAAATATAGACAACGAAATGCTCTCACCGTTTATCTTCGAAAAAAATCGAATCAGCAGATGTCGTTCATATCGTTTCAGGGGTTTGAGTGGGAATATTGAAGTCACTCAATTCTAAAACGTTAAAAATAACAAAAACTGTAGCATATTTGCCGGTTGAAAATTATTTCATAATAAAAGAAATGTGAAAAGTACGTGATGACATCGAAAAATATAGGAATATTCCAGTGAAATTCTTGAAAAACGATAAAATGTGTTTTCGAAGTCGAGTGGCTTGAACGCGTAAATCAGCATGTTGACTATGCAAAACAAGATGAGAGCCACCTGGAAAAAAAAGACAAAACTAACTTTTCGTTGTCTATATTTTCATTTGTCTATGGAACGGGTTAATTCGTGTACCTAATTCTGAGAGCGAACAACGTTGTTCGGTTTCCATTGGAAACATGTTATAAAGGTATTCAAAACACCTAAATCGTTCGGTAGCACAAGGTTCCTTCTGCTTTTATCTACCATCTATCAATATGTAAATCAATTTGAAATATCTTTATGGACGAATGTAAATTCCACAAAGCCCCATGATGACCGACACATGGGAGCTATATGAAATAAAACGTAAAATTAGAAAGATATACGAACATAGAATTTACTGCTGATCAAGAATACATATAAAATGATATGCCCCCTATCTTATAATAAATCCCAATTCACTTAAAAAAATGTAAGGACTTTTTGTAGGGTTAACCTACTTTAAGAGGATTTATTTGAAGTATAAATAATGGATATGACAATTATAATCCAAATCCTAACCCATTTATATGTAAACGTACTGTTAATCGAGAAAATTGGTGTAAGTCTACGTTTTTACGCTCTATGAGATCAGAGCACGGATATTGTTAAACATTTCCCATGATTCTGCTGAAAATACGACTAAAACGTTAGCTGAAACGTAGCTACACCAAAATGATCCTTAGTTGACATTATTTTAAGACATAAGAATCGAACTCCCAGATGTCCTCATAAAACAATTAACATTGTGTGGCTTGAATATTTTAAATAAATGACCAGAGTGAAATCGAAGTACGATTTTATTTAGGATTCCATATCCATTAGCCACACACAAGCATCAATGTATACACCACATTTTAAGACATTGTCTGTTTCTACCAATACAAAGACCCTAGAATCCCAGATAGAATTCAACAATCTCCAAAGACTTTCTTTGAATGTTTATGTGAAACGCACATATCGAGTTGAGTAGTTTGCCAAAATTGTGATTGCACCAAATATGCCTTATTTGGAGGGTAACTGGCCGCAATTGGATTTGTTTTTTGTCCGGGCGGCCAGAATTTTGTCGCAAAGCCGAAACCAAATGTCACAACACACATCACAACGACCATTGATAACTGATCTACAAGAGAGATATGTAAAACAAGTTTACAATGAGCTTAAGATATCCATGCACATTAGTACCTGGGGAAGTCGAAGAACATTTTTCCCACAAGTGGGCATAGCCTCAGGGTTGTATTTCTGTGGTATAACGAAGCTGTTTTACCTCCTTTTTGTACCATGTATTTGGGTAACAAGCACATAGATGTATTTGTTTTATTCGTGTGGAAAATTTAATTTAAGTTCTGAAATTTTAAGGCGATTTCAAACTACAACAACTTTAACATATTATGTCATATTTTACTACGAATAGAAATATTTTGACAGACAACTTGGTTGTCAGCCGGACTTACTGGGCGGCATGGTAGAATAACAAGGTAACCCTTTCAGGCCAGCTGGTATCAATTTGATATGTCAAAAAATTGTTGTAATTTGAATTCGCCTTTCATTTACACATAAAAAAATTGTTGTATGATTTCAAACTTTAACGTTGCAATTGATAGAAAATCGAGATGTTAGGTTTTTATAGAGTATGATGGAAAAAGTGTATATTCAACATATGGTAGGCATAAATAATATGGAGATTTAAAATGAATTTCATCATCTTATTTGTGCGGATTTTCAACTATGTTATACACTACAGGGCTTCAACAGTGAAAGGTGAATGAATCCAAAGCATATTGGATTCGTTTGGGGAACAAAACATTCATCCCGTACTGACCTTTATGTCCAAATGTATAAAAGTTATCTATATATAAATGACTTCCTGCAAGTCTACTATGCATTTTATAGCCGGCCAAAGAATATGCCTGGACTGTATCTGTATCTTCTTCAATCTTTGATCCAAATCTTAGGTAAGCCTGTGGAGTAAATAGACCCTAAAGTACTACATTACGAAAAAACGAGGAAGCTGACGATTTAACAAAAGAAAAAAATGGCACACCAAAGAACCATCACAAAACCAAATTTTAAAGCAATATGGGCGACCACTCCATTTCCAGTATCTAAGATTTTCAATAAAGTTGTATTAAACCTGCTAAAATCAAACCAAGATGCAGCGGCTTCAGCATTATTTTCAATCGATGTTGGAAGTTTCGAATAATTGTATTTTTAATATAAAAAACAACAATTTTGAACATTTTTAATTAAATAATTTGATTGGATGAAACAATTCGCCCTGATTACAACTTTGACATATCAAGTTGCTTTGTTGCAATTTTCGCCTATGTTGCTACCTGGTATTTCTACCATGCTGGGCGGCCTACTATAGGTCTTGGGAGTACTTACAAAATTATAAAATAGTTTGTCAATACAAATCTTGAATAGTATATTAAACGTCAGTGGCAAATGTTTTATTCGATACTCTATATGTTCCACTCTCTCGACGCATGCCTCCGATGTTGGACAGATGTTCCCAGAAAAATGTTTGCATACAGGTACATGTGTGGTTGCACCGCATCTTTGTAGGAAAATCTCTCATGAATTCTACAAGAGGGTTCGCCAGTTAGGATGCAACCCTTTTTGCTTTCATGGCAGGTCTTTTGCTAGAGTATAGTATTAAAGTGCACTCCTTGGAATGAGTTGTAAATGAGTTTCAGGCGATAATTAAAAATGCACTTGCTGAAATGAAAAATGAATTACCTTGAATTGAAAAATGTATTACCTTTTAATTTCTATTGAAATTAATTTAAGCAAGTAAAAAGCAGTAAGTTCGTCCCGGCCGAACTTTGAATACCCTCCACCATTTGGGACTAATTTGGAAAATTTCAAAAATATAACATACGCTAAAAATTCGGTTAAAATCTTAAAAATACTAAATATATCCATTATATTGGGGTCTACACGAAAACGTGGACCTGCATAGGCAACTTTTGTCATAAGCCTTAACAATATTGAAATACGAAAATGGACCTGCATAGACAATTTTCTGTCATAGACTGTAGTTCCCATTGCGAAAGAAATCCTTATGTGGATTTTCAGACAATTTAATTGAAAAATTTGACTACAATCATCAAAATACCGAATATCGGGGGTACCGTTGCACACTAGGTCTAATGACCACTTTTTCTGTGCGAAATTAATTACAACTAAAATATTGTACTATTTCAAACTAAAATGAAGGCAAGCGTTAAAGAAAGTGTAAAATTAGTAAATTAAACAAAAAATACATGATTTACAATACATAAACCAGACTTTTCCGCCAATTTTTTAAATAGTCCTAGTGATAAATGTAGGTGCTCGAGTGGTTTTAGAATACATAGTGCAATCAGTTTGATTTTTGACATTAGTTATTAACCGATTTTTTCTACCACAACTGCATTTTAAAATACCAGCAGTCATCTCCCCCTCCTCCTTAAAATTAGTCACATAATCACCATCTTGAGTAAGTAATGAGAAAAGTACTATAATTTCAGTTTCTTAATCTACTTTCGCGGCGTAATGCATTATATTGGTCCTTTGTAAAATTATTTTCCAAAAAAAAGCTAATGTCTCATCTGCAGAAAATAAAATTGGCTTTGTATTGGTTTCAGCACATATCTTTTTTATTTTTGAGGGCCTAGTTGGGCATGCTAAACTTTCTTTTAGAACGATGTTGCTGCTGCACGTACTAGTAAGTTTGTTTCGTTGTTTATTGAGTTTGAAAGCTCGAATGCTTCTTTTATTTTTCCATATTCACTTTTGTTGCAAAATTGAGCTTTTGGGTGACCAACAGCCGAAGAATTGACTTTTGCAGTTTGCTTTTTAATTTCGAAATTAATTTTATCCGTAAGCCAAACACAGTTTTCCAATCTAAATTTGTCAGCATTCTTCCCAATATTTTTCCATATTTTTCGTATTTTGATGTTAAAGATTTGCAGAACAAACGCGTTTTTTCTTTCCAGAATTTCATTGAATCTTCGGAAATATCGTCAGCACCAATTTTGTTCATGACAAAGTTGACAACAGCTTGCTAAGCTTGTCCTTTTGCGAACATTCATGCAGTCAAACTTCAAACAACTCTCATTTTGTTATAGCATGGTAACCTAGAAAAAACGATTTTTCTTGAAAAGCGCTAAAAGGTGCGTTTTATACTAAAGTAGAATCAATTAACTACATCTTAATTGAATCATTTCTATTTACTTTTTGTCTGCCGAAATTCGCCGAAATTTGTAAAGCTTACATGAACTCGTAATTTAAAATCACTCAAACAAATTTGAGGTTATGTAAATAAGTCAGCATTTATTTTTGTAAATAAACGATATCTACACTTTTTAATACCTGGGACATAAGTACTCACTATTAATTTTGTCTTCCATTTCAAAATTTCCGTCATTTATTTCAACTGGATGAAAAACAAGCATTTGAAACTTTAGAAAATAATAGGCAGCCTTTCAATAATGTGTAACTTTGGTTGATTGCTGTCAAGCGGTGTTTGACATTTTACAAAAACAAAGTGAAGCTTATGTTATTTTGGACTATTCCCTACCTGGTGGAATCAATGATCAGTGTAAAATCGCCCTTACGAAATTCGACTTTCGCATGTAAGGGGCGTTGTAAGGGGGCTATACGATATCGTAGACTTATATAGACAATTCTCTTCCAGGAGGTAAAGTACACAAAAGGAACTATTGGCGTTTATTTTCAGACTATTTCGTTGAAAAATGTGGCCAAAATGATCAAAATACCAAATATCGGGTGGTACGGTTGTATGGGGGCTATATGATATCGTGGTCCTATATAAACAATTCTCTTCCAGAGGGTTTCGGGATTATCGTTGTATGGGGGCTATACGATCTCGTGGACCTATATTAACGATTCTCTTCCAGAGGGTAAAGTACTCAGAAAGAACTCCTTGTGTGGATTATCAGACAATTCCATTGAAAAACGTGGCTAAAACCATCAAAATACAGCCCATCTTCGAACTTGACCTGCCTGCAGTTAAAAGACTGATCTCTGCAAAATTTTAGCT
This sequence comes from Musca domestica, assembly GCF_030504385.1. Taxonomy (NCBI): domain Eukaryota; kingdom Metazoa; phylum Arthropoda; class Insecta; order Diptera; family Muscidae; genus Musca; species Musca domestica. The sequence goes on along the minus strand of NW_026712338.1, from coordinate 3,482,485 downwards.
TCATATCTTTATTCCTTGTGACTCTAGCATGATTACAACAGACGGACGTACGGACAGGTCTTAGGATTTTACGCTGATCAAGAATATATATACTTTATTACGTTTAAAATGATTATTTCGATGAGTTACAAACGGAATGACGAACTTAATATACATTCCATACTATGTATGGACGTTGTTTTTTAAAAGTAGCAATAATGGGATTAAGCCTGACTATTATGCAACAACAAAATAACTACGACATCCCGCACAAAAATGACAAAAAAAACTTTAAATAATTGAGTCCCAAAGAGTTAATTTTCTGACATTATTGTACATTATGTATTTGGAAATGCATTTCAGGTTAGGTCTCTGAACCAATAAAAGTTATTAACTTAAGTTTAATTTTAAAGTTATAATTCTCATTTAAAAATTTGAATCACAATGTACTGATACTTGTTCATTCTTTTTTCAGTGATAAATTTCATTCAAAAATTAATTGAATAAAATAATTAATTACAACTTTCGAAAAGAGAGGATTGGAATTATTGAATTTTATTTACAGGTTTGTCCCATTTTGGTTAAGGCTACTGGAATGTCGATCTAACGCTGAGATACTCTACCCTAAAAATAAAAAAAAAATTTAGAGAATTATTTTATTTTTAGGGTAGGAAAAAATGGGAGTCAAGAGAGCATTAAAAGCTGAGATCTTTTAGATGTAACTTAATAGACGTTTCTATTCCGTCTCATCATTTTAAAATGGTAAGTAAATATAAACAACCAAGGCCCATGCTCCAATTTTTTTTTCTAAAATCAGACAACAGAATGTAAACAAATATTCCCTAAATATTCGTCGTAGACGCCATAAGTATATATGTTCATAATCAACATTCAGATACCCAATATTAACGAGCTTATTGTTTTATATTAAGTTCGTCATTCCGTTTGTAACTCATCGAAATAATCATTTTAGACCCATCAAAGTATATATATTCTTGATCAGCGTAAAATTCTAAGACGATTTAGCCATGTCCGTCCGTCTGTCCGTCTGTTGTAATCACGCTACAGTCTAAACGAATTAAGATAGGCAGCTAAAATTTTGCACAGATCCCTCTTTTGTCTGCAGGCAGGTCAAGTTCGAAGATGGGCTATATCGGTCCACGTTATCGTATAGCCCCCATATAACGGTACCCCCCGATATTTGGTATTTTGATGATGTTAGCCACATTTTCTAATGGAATGGTCTGAAAATCCACGCAAGAAGTTCCTTATGAGTACTTTATCCCTTGAAAGAGAATTGTCTATATAGGTCCACGATATCGTATAGCCCCCATATAACGGTACCCCCGATATTCGGTATTTTTACGATTTTAGCCACATTTTTCAATGGAATTGTCTGAAAATCCACACAAGGAGTTCTTTGTGAGCACTTTAACCCCTGAAAAGTAATTGTGTATATAGAATCCCATATATTGGCAGCTTCCCATATTTTCAAGATTTTAACACAATTTTTAATGGATTTTATTTTTTGAAATTTTTCTAATTCGTTCCAAATGGTGGAGGGTATTCAAAGTTCGGTTCGGCCGAACTTACTGCTTTTTTACTCTTTTTTAACTTGTTTACTATTTAAATGCGACTATTGTAGTTAATCGATAATTTTTTGTCATTATACCCTACAACACTATGTGTTGGGGGTATTATAAGTTTGATTGGGCCAGAATTTATGTAACACCTCGAAATATTGGTTTCCCATATAGGAAAGTATATATGTATCTTCATAGCTCGCCGAGCTGAGTCGATCTGGCTATGTATGTCCGTCCGTCCGTCTGTCCATGTTAATTTGTAATCACGCTACAGGTCGCAATTATGGCCCGATTCTTACGAAATTTTGCACGAAGGTGGGGTTAGGATCAGAATAGAAGCATATTTCTTTTGGAGATGATCGCCAAATGTTAAGGGGTTGAAATGGACCAAATACTGAAAAAATGTCGGATTTTGCAGTAGCTATACAGGTCGCAATTATAGACCAATCGACGCCGAATTTCGCATGTAGTTAGAGTTTAGGGCGGGGAAGAAGCCCACGAATTTGGATGGTCATCGGATAATATTTAGTGGGTAAAATCGACCATATCTTTTGTGTTGAAAAAATTCAAAATTTTTCATTAAACCGGGAATATTTTAAATCCCGGCTAAATCACAAAGCCATGACAAGGTTACTTCTGATCTTTACATTGATGTTAACATCCAACAAATCGGATATATAGCAAAATATGTGCGATATATATATGTCTATTAAAGAGGATATGCTCGAAAGATCTCTTATATGTCGAGAACGGCTGAACTGATTTCGACAGTTCTCATTAATTCAGAATGGCCCCCTAGCAGGAAAGATAAAACGTCTAAAAAATCGCATAAAAATATCTCTCTAAAGATGAAAATATCGATTTTGTAACATTGTCTCATATTTTTTCAATTTTGTCATATTTTTGGCATATTTTTATTTTGAATCAAACATTTGGTAATGTTTCTACAACTAACAAAACTAAGTAGTTAGGATATCATGTACAGATCGCATTTATGGCCCGATCCGAAATTTTGCATGGGGATAAGATGAGGGTCAGAATAGAAGCCTACTTGGAGATGATCGCCATATATTAAGGGGTTGAAATGGACCACAAACTGCAAAATTGTCAGCAGGTCGTAATTATCGCCCGATCCTCACGAACATTTGAATGGCGGTTACCGGACATTGCAAAAGCCAAGCAGTTTTGGATAGCCATCCAAAAATATTCAATGTGTGAAATAGTTTGCCAACTTTTGTAGACAAAATACGAAAATGTTATTCTTTTGCCACTTCTGAGAGATTATAGGTCTTTGGGAAATATTGATTCCAGATCTAGGAAGACCATTTACGTGCAACATCTACCAATAAATTGGAAATGAGCAAATTAGTTTAAGTTGCTATTATTCGAAAATTAGAGAACGAAACCTGATGGTTTTCGTTTATTATTTGTCATAATATCTTGTGGAATTCTTTCGAGTATCTCGTCTATATAAACTGTATGGTTTATTATAGTGTTGTAGGGTATTCAACGGTCGGCCCCGCTCGAGCCTGTAGCCTTTGCTTACTTGTTTTTTGTATAAATTGGATATAGTATATTATGACCGGCTATTTTTGCGTGTAAATACTGATCATATGACTTTTATACTAACCTAAATATGTAGTACTTATTCCATTGTGGAGTTAATAGAGTGGGAACAATTCTCTATAAAATTGTATATCGATTTTATTTGTTGTTTGAGTTGAAAAAAGTGAGTACTTTAAACATATAAAGGTCCCAGCTGCTGAGGCTTGTTGACGGTCATGTTAAGGTGAGAATACATAAAACGCTTTTTTGATTGGCTTAAGTCATCGGCTGTCTTCTTCGGAAAAGACAAGAAGAAAATCGAACTAAGTCAAAGCTAAACTCCTTTGTTCCTTTGAAGCCAGCTGATGACTTAGGCGAGTCAAAAATGCGTTTTATGTATTCTTACCTTTATTATTTTCAGTGACCACCTCAATAACAACAAGTAAAAAGACATTAATGCAGCCAGGCCAAACTTCTAATAACCTCCGCAATTGGGAAAAAAGCAAAAGTATCAATGTAATTAAGTAATCAATGTTTAACTTTAAACTACAAACACCATTAAGATCGGTAGGAGATTGATTGGAGCCGTTATATGGGGGGATACTAAAACGGGAGACTATATAGACAATTTTATACTACAACGATTGTAATCTATTCCGAGTCTTAAATACCAAATTGTACATCATTTCACTGGTAAATGTGACTAGGAAGACTAGGGCCAATAAGGACAATGTTTTGGCATCGGTTGTAGAACCCATAACCTATATCTATAAAAGAGGAAAATGTTTGTTTGTAATTTATGGGCTCGAAAACCGCAGAACGGATTTTCCTGAAAATTTTCAAGTATGCTACAACGTCGCCTGAAAGTAACATAGGCTATATAAATTTTTGAAATTCGACTTGGAACAGGAGATATATCGGAGGTACCTCCCAAAATTTTAGATTTTAAATGCAAAAATCTATTGATCGATTACAGATACAGTTTCCAAATTTGAAATGCGTAACGAAATTTGAAACAAAAACAAATTTGCCAAATTATATTGAAACTTGGAATAAGTGACGGGATTTAATCAGAAAATAAATTTGCCAAATTATATTGAAATCGGTTCAGATTTGGATATAGCTTTCTTATGTATTTTCGACCGATTTCGTTTATTTGATGCACCAAATCCGATATGTATGTTCGATTCCAATGAAATTTGGAATGTGTGACGGGATTTTGATCCCAAAATAAATTAGTCAAATTATATTGAAGGTTCCGATTTGGATTTGCTCCCATATATATTTTCTGCGATTTCACATTTTTGATGCAGCAAACACGATACGTACGACCGATTTCGATGAAATTCGGCATGAGTGACTAAATTTGATACAGAAATAAATTTGTCAAATTATATTCAAATCGGTTTAGATTTGGATATAGCTCCCATATATATTTTCGGCCGATTTTACATATTTGATGCACCCAACGCGATATGTATGTCCAATTTCAATGAAATTCAAAATGTGTGGCGGAATTTGGTACAGAAATAAATGTTGCAAATTATATTGAAATTGGTTAAGATTTAAATATAGCTCCCATATATTTTCGGACGATTTCACATATTTGATGCTCCAAACACGATATGTATGTCTGATTGCAATGAAATTTGGAATAAAAGACGGAATTGAGTACATAAAATTTTCAAATTATATTGAAATCGGTTCAGATTTGGATATAGGTTCCATATATATATTACGGCCGATTTCATGTATTTTATGCACCAAACACGATATGTATGTCCGATTCCAAGGAAATTCAGAATGTGTGGCAGATGTGACGGAATTTAGTCCAAAGAAATATCCATTATGTTGAAATCGGTTGAGGTTTGGATATAGCTCCTATATATATTTTCAGCCGATTTCACATATTTGATGCAGCAAACCCGATTCCAATGAAATTCGAAAAAAGTGAATATCAGAATGTGTTGTGAAATAAAAATTAATCCTCCAAATTATATTGAAATTGTTTGAGGTTTAGATATGCCTCCCATTTTTCGTCAATTTCGAATATTTTATCCAAAAAAAAAAAAAAAATCCACCAATTTCAATGAAATATCGAAGATATTTTGTCAAATTATATTAAAATCAGTTGAGTTTGATTGATGGATATGATTGTTTCCCACAACGCCTTTGCTATAGTATTAGGCTAACAGTACAAAACTACACCATTATTACTTCAACTACATTCATTGAGATTTTATTAAAATATTTCTTTCTGTAAACTTTAAATACTGGGCAAAAGGGGTGGAAGGTATTTTCAGGCTGGTTTATATTACATAGAGAACAGATTTCATCGGTATTGGCTTTAAATGCCTTCGAGTTTAAGTCAAGCAAATCGCCTCTAGCTTTTATGATTAGGCTGGTTGCACGTGATGAAAATTTTGCAGTAAGATTTGGGATCTCAATATAATCTAGCAAAGGGTACAAATCATGGAACTGAGAATTTCGTGACGCTACTTTTCTTTCTTTCTTTGGAGTGTAGATACATAATGACATCTTTCCAATTTAAGCATAGTGGAATGCTATTGGTGAGATGTATATAATTTATGTCTTGGCATAGGGTTGTCCATTCGTTAGCCCATGAAATTTTCAGTTCTAAGATTATTCAGCCAAGATTGGAGGAAATCTATTTGTGAAACGTGTTTTCAGTGTAGAAGAGAATATGGAATTTAGACCAGTTTCCAGATACAACATGTAGTTCGGTATGTTTTTAGGCAGGTATAACATTTTCTTTATGAAAAATCCAAACAATTTTTCCACATCATCATGCTTCTGGTGTCCGCAAACCTGAGATGCATAACACAATATTGATTTAGAGCAGGATTCAAACTATTTAACTTGTTAGTTTTGGAAATTTTTAGACTTTTGATATATTTTCTAATACGTTGAATTTATAGCAATTTTTGAAGTCGATAGTTTATTTTTTGTAAACCTGTAGGATAATCTGATAATAGAACAATGTCATCTGCATATAGAAGAATTTTAACATTTGTGTTGGCGACATCAACACCGCCAGAAAGTAATTCTGGCAGGCCATTCAGATATAGGGAGAAGAGAACAGGGCTCAATATACAACCTTGTCTAACTCCTGACTCCACCTTAAAATAATCTGAGTACGTATTACCGTCCCATACCTTACTTCGTGTTTGGTTATATAAAAGTTGTATTGTTGTTACAATCTTTCATGATATGAATATTGTAGAAAGTTTGTAAAATAAGCAGTTGCTCGGAATTAGGTCAAATGCCAAAGAAAAGTCGACAAAGAACGCGTATGTTTGTCTATGTTTTTGTTGATTTATGTTGATAATACTCACATGATTGAATATGTTATCAATTGTCGAATATTCTTTTCTAAATCCGGCCTGAAATTCATTAAAAATCTTGTGCGTTGACAGCCAGGAATTTATTCTGTTTAAAAGAATAGACGTAAGGATGTTGCACATTGAATCAGTAAGTGATAGTCCTCTGTAATTGCCCGGTATTTCTTCTTTTAGAAATATGTGATTGAAAACATGTAATATTTTGTGCAGAAAAAGTGGGGGTGCGTATTTATAAAAGTCATACAGAATGCCGTCTTGACCTGGCGATTTATCAACTTTTAACTTGCGGACAACGTTATATAATTCACAATACTCAAAAGGAGAATCCAATATTGGGTCCACAAAGTACGGTAAACACCAGCTCATATCTACAGAGTGATAACTATTTTGCAAAAGAGAACAAAAATGTTTCTTGAGTTCATCCGCATTGAGAATACCAGTAACTTTACCACGAGACTTCAAGGTATTTGACAGAGTCCACCATTGTTTGTAGGTTAATACCGAATATCGGGAGCTTCCGTTATATGGGGGCTATATAAAAACGTGGACCTATACATACAATGTTTCGCCACCTGAGCAAAAACCCATGGACCGATGTATCTCATTTTCAATACCAGCCATCCTAGATAAAATACAAATTGTTCTGCCAAATTTTAAAACTCTATGTCAAATAATGTGAGCTTTATCAAGATTTCAACAGACAGACAGACAGACGGATTTCGTTAAATTGACTTAGAATTTTATGCTAATCATGAATATACATAAATACTTTATGGGGTCTACGACGAATATTTAGAGGTGTTACAAATGGAATGACAAATTCTATATATCCTTCAAGGTGGAGTGTATAAAAATATGATATCTTGCGAAAATGGGTAAAAGTGACAGTGAAAACAAAACTTCTAAGCATTTATATACGATTGTCTTCTAATAGTAAAACATATTGTCCTAGCCGACTATATGGAGACTATACGAAGACGTGGGCCTGCTTACGGAATTTTTTGTCCCAGACTGTAGCAAGGTGTATTCAATATGGTGTAATTGACAATCATATGGTTGGTAACTTTGCAACTCCTAATGAGATTGCTTTACAAAAATTGTGCCCCTATTGTTTCTAAATCCCCTGGGAATAAAGTTTGGTTGAAAAGTTTCAAAATACCGAATATCGGACAAGGTCTTTATGTGAGGGGTATACTAAGCAATAGATACACACCTGAAAATGTTTTTAAGAAGGTTTCCTTATTGCAAAAAAATACGCCAAATAACAGGCAATTTGAGCAAAACCAAACATGATATGATAAAATGTCTTTATTGCATTCCTAAAACTTAACCTGCTCATTGGTATTATTGTACCATTCATACTATGGCGGAGGATAAGAAAATAAACAGTTTAATAGAGCGGAGGGATACATCAACCATTGGAAAGACTTAAAACAAGCAAAGCATACAAATTAGTGAATGGTCGGACATCGCCCATAATTTAGGAATGTAACACCCGCACATATATTCTAGCACTCCAACTGAATTTAAATTCCTGATTCATTCGTTGCTTGTGAATTTTTTGGAGAGATGATCCATGAACCCGCTGTGACATAACTAAAAACATTTGGTTGATCGCCAAACTAAATCTCTCAAATATTTTGTCCATACCAAGGCCTATGTAAGGTCGGCCAGTAAGACCATCTGACGACCAAGTTTTTTGTCGCTGTGACATAACTAAAAACATTTGGTTGATCGCCAAACTAAATCTCTCAAATATTTTGTCCATACCAAGGCCTATGTAAGGTCGGCCAGTAAGACCATCTGACGACCAAGTTTTTTGTCAAAAAATATTTTGAAATGAAAATTTGTTAATTTGAAACTGAGAATTTTCCTAATATGCAGAAAGAAGGGGGTTCCAGGAAGGGGTACATTTTCTTCGGTTCCAAAGGAAAAGTGTCGAGGGCAGAATGGAGTAACGTTTGCCGGTTGAATTTAAAACAACGTCTTCTGTTTGCTCTGAACACTTCGACGTTGCTCATGTGGTGAAACTTGGAGAAAATATCGCGAAAATATTCTGGTGGGTGTATTAAAGCCTTGGACACCAAACATTTTGGCCGCATACCTTGTACATTCCAACAAGACTCAGCACGCGCCACCCAAAAAATGGTTAAAAATAAGGTTCCTCGATTCATTTCCAGCGCACAATGGCCTCCGAAATCTCCGGATACCAATCCTTTGGACTATTGTGTCTGGAGTATTTTGAAAAGCAAGGTTGGCAAGCGCTTCGGGAATGTGCCAAAATACCGCAGAGGAACATTCGGGAAGCGTGTGACGGTTTCATTGACCGTTTGAAGGCCATAATTCGAACAAATCTAAACTTAATCCAAAATTTAATGCTATTTCCGACATTTTTTGCTTCCATTCAATAAAGTTTAAAAAAATTAAAAAATTATAGCGTTTGACTTTGTTGCAGTTTTTTATCACGCCCTGTACAATGTATTGATAGGTATAAAATTTGATACGGCCAAAACGTGTTTCATCGTAACAACGGTTCGAGACCCTAGGTCTCTTCGGACCAAATCCGTTTCATGACATTTGAAATCGATCTAGAGGTGTCTGTCCGTCCATCCATTTGATGCTCACGATAACTCTCCGATCTAAGTTTTCTAAGCCAAATCGGGGGCTTAGAAAACTTAGATCGGGTTCGTAGATAAGCAGTATTGGCCCAATCCTACTGGTACCTACCACAAAAAGGTCAACAATTTCAAAGAAAATAGTTTTCCAAATGAAACAAACACAGATCATCCAATTTTGTTCAAACTCTGTGCATCCCAATAACCATATCAGTGCTAGGGCGATATCAGTCTTCTCTCTCAAGTACCTCCCCAACTAAGGGCCAACATTTTGAATAATTTTATCTCTCATAAAATGCATAATAACAGGCAAAAGTCGACATTCTGATACATTATGTTTATACCCTACAACACTATGTGTTGGGGGTATTATAAGTTTGATTGGGCCAGCATTTATGTAACACCTCGAAATATTGGTTTCCCATATAGGCTATGATCTGGCTATGTATGTCCGTCCGTCCGTCCGTCTGTCCGTCTGTCCATGTTAATTTGTAATCACGCTACAGGTCGCAATTATGGCCCGATTCTTACGAAATTTTGCACGAAGGTGGGGTTAGGGTCAGAATAGAAGCCTATTTCTTTTGGAGATGATAGCCAAATGTTAAGGGGTTGAAATGGACCAAATACTGAAAAAATGTCGGATGCAGTAGCTATACAGGTCGCAATGGCAGACCAATCGCATGTAGTTAGAGTTTAGGGCGGGGAAGAAGCCTACCAATTTGGATGGTCATCGGATAATATTTAGCGGGTAAAATAGACCATATCTTTTGTGTTGAAAAAATTCAAAATTTTTCATTAAACCGGGAATATTTTAAATCCCGGTGAAATCACAAAGCCATGACAAGGTTACTTCTGACCTTTACATTGATGTTAACATCCAACAAATCCGATATATAGCAAAATATATGCGATATATATGTCTATCAAAGAAGATATGCTTGAAAGATCTCTTATATGTCGAGAACGGCTGAACTGATTTCGACAGTTCCGATCCTCACGAACATTTGAATGGGGGTTACCGGACATTGCAAAAGCCAAGCAGTTTTGGATAGCCATCCAAAAATATTCAATTTGTGAAATAATTTGCCAACTTTTGTAGACAAAATACGAAAATGTTAATCTTTTGCCACTTCTGAGAGATTATAAGTCTTTGGGAAATATTGATTCCAGATCTAGGAAGACCATTTACGTGCAACATCTACCAATAAATTGGAAATGAGCAGATTAGTTTAAGTTGCTATTATTCGAAAATTAGAGAACGAAACCTGATGGTTTTCTTTTATTATTTGTCATAATATCTTGTGGAATTCTTTCGAGTATCTCATCTATATAAACTGTATGGTTTATTATAGTGTTGTAGGGTATTCAACGGTCGGCCCCGATCGACTGTAGCCTTTGCTTACTTGTTTTAACTAAAATTGAAAATTATCATAAATAAACATTTGGTCTGTTCCAGAACTGAAGAATGTAAAAGTTTTTACTCTCTTAACCGATTTTCCCTGTATAATATTAAAGAAAATTGCAAAACTAGTAGATACTTGCAGGTACTGGAACAGAACAATTATTTAATAAACTACAAAATTCGGTGGAAATTTCCTCTGATTCAAATTATAACTGCTTTAAATTATAAAAGTTTTTTTTTTGTAAGTTGAAATATTATTTAAAATATAACATGGATTAATAATGGGAAATAATTTCGTTCAAATGGTTGCCTCGGCTGGCCATGCAGTAGCCTACACGATCGGCCCAATTTTTAAGCACATTATTGATCGACTGTGTGCAGCCACGTTTCACGGCTTCACGAAATTTGTCCTTTAAGGCGTCAATTGTCTCTGGCTTGTCAGTGCAACACTTATCTTTGCCGATACCTTACATATAATACAGGGTGAGATAAAAAACTGCAACAAAGTCAAACGCCATAATTTTTACATTTTTTTCTTAATTTTATTGAATTAAAGCAAAAAATGTCGGAAATAACATCAAATTTTAGAATAACTTTAGACTAATTCGAATTGGTCACCTTTGGCACGAATTATGGCCTTCAAACGGCCAATGAAACCGTTACACGCTGCCCGAATGTTGCTTTGCGCTATATTCCCGGCGAAGCGCTTGCTTGAGGTGATCGACACTTTGGTATTTTTAGTGGCAACCTTGCTTTCCAAGATACTCCAGACAAAATAGTCCAACGGATTGGTATACGGAGATTTTTGTGGCCATTGTGCGCTGGAAATAAAGCGAATAACCTCATTTTGTAACTGTTCTTGGGTGGCGCGTGCTGAGTGCGATGTTGCTTATATTGGCCAAAATGTTTGCGTGCCCAAGGCTTTAAGCGAGCGGAGAGCGACCATCGGCTGTTATGGCGGCGCACACCATCACAATGGCCGCCACTTGAGTTCTGGTGGCGAACCTAAGGTGCACATTTTCAGCTGACCTCTTTGGCAAGTAAACACGATCATTTTGTTTGTTTACAAACCGTTGGACTATTGGGCCTCGAGTATTTTGGAAAGCAAGATTGACACTAAAAAATACCAATGCCATAATTCGTGTCAACGGTGATCAATTCGAAGAAATCTTAACTTAATCTAAAATGTGATGCTATTTCCGCCATTTATTGCTTTCATTCAATAAAATTAAAAACAAGTTAAAAAGCACTAAGTTCGGCCGGGCCGAACTTTTAATACCCTCCACCATTTGCAACGAATTTGGAAATTTTTAAAAAATAAAATCCTTAAAAAATTCTGTTAAAATTTTAAAAATACCGAATATAGCCGTCATATTGGGGTCTATACGACGTGGACATACATAGGCATTGCTTGTCATAAGCCATTACCATATTCAAATTGGAAACTTGAAATAAACGGTAAATAATGTAGCTAAAATCATCAAAATATCGTATATAAGGAGGTGTCGTTAAATTGGAGCTGTGCAAAGACCTGGACCAGCATAGACAGGTTTCTGTCACAGGCTGTAGCATCCATTACGAACTTCAAATACCACATTTCAAACAATTTCGGTGGGTATTGTACCTAAAATCGTCAAAATACCGAATGTGGGGAGGTACTGATATATGGGGCCTATACGAAGACCTGGACCCGCACAGACAATTTTCTGTCACAGACTGTAGTATTCATTACGAACTTCAAATACCAATTTTTAAACAATTCCGGTGAATAATGTCGCTAAAATCATCAAAATACCGAATATAGGGAGGTACCGTTATAGGGGGGCTATACGAAGACGTAGACCTGCACAGGCAATTTTCTGTCTTAGGGTGTAGTATCCATTTTGAGCTTCAAGTACCAAATTTGAAACAATTCCCGTGAATAATGTCGTTAAAATCACCAAAATACCGAATATCAGGAGGTACCGTTATATAGGGGCTATACGAATAAATGGACTTGCACAGACAATTTTCTATCTTAGACTGTAGTATTCATTACGAACTTCAAATACCAATTTTCAAACAATTCCGGTGAATAATGTCGCTAAAATCATGAAAATACCGAATATAGGGAGGTACTGATATATGGGGCCTATACGAAGACCTGGACCCGCACAGAAAATTTTCTGTCACAAACTGTAGTTCCTATAACGAACTTCAAATACCAAATTTGAAACAATTCCCGTGAATAATGTCGTTATAATCATCAAAATACTGAATATCGGGAGGTACCGTTGTATGGGGGCTATGCGAAGACATGGACTTGCACATACAATTTTCTATCTTAGACTGTAGTATTCATTACGAACTTCAAATACCAATTTTGAAACAATTCCGGTGAATAATGTCGCTAAAATCATCAAAATACCGAATATAGGGAGGTACTGATATACGGGGCCTATACGAAGACCTGGACCCGCACAGACAATTTTCTGGCACAGACTGTAGTTCCTATAACGAACTTCAAATACCAAATTTAAAACAATTCGCGTGAATAATGTCGTTAAAATCATCAAAATACCGAATATAGGGAGGTACCGTTATATGGGGGCTATATGAAAACGTGGACCTACATGGCCCATTTACGAACTTAACCTGCCTACTGGAAAAATAAACATGTGTGCAAAATTTTAGCCATCTATCTCAATTAATTCGAAAGATAGCGTGATTACAACAGACAGACGGACAGACAGACAGACAGACGGACAGACAGACAGACGGACAGACGGACATCGCTAAATCGACTTAGAATTTTACGCTGATCAAGAATATATATACTTTGTTGGGTCTGACATGAGTATTTCGAGGAGTTACAAACGGAATGACAAAGTTAATATACCCTCCATAGTATGGTGGAGGGTATAAAAATGTAAAAATTATGGCTTTTGACTTTGTTGCAGTTTTTTTATCTCGCCCTGTAGATAGATGTTGAGCTAAATTACGAATTGTCATCAACTATTTGCGTCATAATAGAAGGAAAGGGAAATACAAATAATGTGTTTTATTAAAACCGGTTTGATGTAAAATAATTCCGCATAGAATGTAAACATAGGCTACAACAAGACAGTTACAGGCAGGCTACCTACAAGACAGTTTCGTATATTCTGGCTATAACATTTTATTTCTATTGCAAATTATTTTCGAATTTGCGTTTGTTTCTCTTTCTGATCATGGTACAGTTCTAGTACAATTCATATTTCATATTTCCATGAATTTGAAATATGAATTGTACAATTCATATTTCACATTTCCATGGTCTATGATTAGGTTACACAGTAAATCAATCGGATCGTCCGATGAGACCAGCTATTTCATCTGTATTTTCAAAATTAACAATTGCAATTGTTTATTAATAGTATGAATACATAAACAAAAATTATGACACATTCACACTGGCAGCATTTCGTTGTGCATACACGACCCGCTTAATGGGCTCACCTTGCGTGAGCACATCTGGCTACCAATTCTACGGTCAAAATTCGTTACTGTGATCATGTTTCAAAATAAAAAAAATATCATTCATTAAAATGAATGTTTAGTGTTTTTTAACAACGTTCGCGAGTGACTGTCTACCAGAAATATGTTAATCCTGCGCCAAGATTTTTGTCATTTAATTTGGACTTGTTCATAGACCTTGCGTGTGTCTCGCTAATATATTAATCCAATTTTGATTTTATTTCTAATATCACTTTAAATTAAATATGTTTGTAATTTTTATTTGATATTCTTAAAATATGTTTTGTAATGTGTACATATGTGTTTTGAATATTTTTTTTTTGGGGTGTAAGAAGCCTTTTTGATTTGCTGTTAAATAGCAAATCATTCTCTAAAGGTAATATGGGGGATGACTTAGAGACTAAAGTGAATGGGGTTTCTTTATTGCACTGGAAGGTATAGCCGGGATGGATCCGATATCAAGGGCTGACTGTAAAAGTAAAAGATGTGTGAGTGTAAGTTAGTCCCCTTGTGTAACATGTTGACAACTAAGGACTTACCTTGGTGGCTGGTAGTCGTAACCTTCTCCATAGCTGTAGTCATCTCCACTTTGGCCACTACCTCTCGATGGCTCAGGTTGCAATTCATTATTTAGGAATTGGAATCGGTTTCTCTTGTTGTCCAAGCCAAATTTGTTGTTAAGACTTCCTGCGTTCTTATCAAGAGGCTGAGGTCTGTGAAATGGCAAGAGCATATAGAAGTGTTAGGCAGATTTTCAATGTATTTGTATGCGTGTGGGGCGACTTACTCTGGAATATCCAAGTCAAGTTCTGTGATGGGGTGATAGCCGAATTCATCAGCTGTGTATCTTGTTTTGTAGCGTTTACCGTCCGCACCGGTAAAGGAGTACGAACCACTTACAACGAATGTCTTGTCATCCTTCAATTTGCCAACACTGGCTACCTCGATACCGTTTTGTGTTTTCAATCTAAAACAATAAAGCAACGTATTGGCATCGCGTTCTCATTATCTGTTTTATCTACGTACTCTAATTTGAATTTCTTGTTTCCGCTGAGATTTTGCAATTTATCTACTTTAGCTTTCATTACGTCGCCACTGTACACGACTGCTGGTTTATCGTCGTCAATATCTTCCGGAAGGGTGTACACATCACTGGGGTTGTATTTGAACAAGTCGACATTATTATCTGTCAGATGTTTGACATCAGCTGCAACATACGCAACAACGCATAATAATATGATCTGTAAATAGGAAAAGTGGTTCGATTAATATATATGTGGGTTCACATTATATATGTACGGCACTGTAAGTGTACAGGTATTTATTTATTTATTTTTATTTATTCAATTTCCATTCCATAATACCAAAGCCTTCAAGGTCAATAAATAGTATTAACAATATAAAATATTCCTGAGTAAACTTAAAACTAATAACAATATCAATAACAAAATCTCATATATAATTGGCTCCCCAGCCATAACTACAAAAAATACTAAAAAAAAGGACAATATGCATCTATATACCATAAGCAACAATACAAAAAATATATGCCACCGCCATCAAAGAATTTAATAATAAAAGCTCACAAAAAAGGCACAATAGAAAAATTTTCAAAAGATAATTAAACAAAAAAAGTACAGTAATATTACAACCACGTCTCCCTTCAACGAAGTAATCTCAAATGATTCAAACGAAACGCATTGTTGGACTGTGAAAAAATTCTAAGTTCAACAGGCAAATAATTCCATATTTTAGCAACACGTATCACAAAGGACTTCTCAAAAGTAGTGTTAAATATCCTAGGTATAAAAATCTGAGTTGTCCTAGAAGACATATTAAAGCTAAACATATTATTTAGCAAAACAGGTACACCATTTTTCACAATCTTATAAAATGCACTTAAAATCCTACTACAAATATATCGTTCAAAATCAACGCCCAAAAAACTCACAACATAACCCGAAATGTGCTCACGCCTTTTCACACCAAAGACGAATCGTACAATAGAGTTAACAATACGTCGCAACCTACAGGAAACTCGATAAATCGCACCAGAAAATATCTCTAAACCACAATTTACATGAGGGAGGCATAAGAAGTGCAGTAGCCAATCGTCTTCTAACCCACTGAGGAACATACATATTAGTTAAGTAGAGCTTGCGAATAATTCCAAAGACTTTACGTTGAACAGTGTCAACATGAGATTCAATTGAAAGCTTGTCATCAACCAAAATACCTAACATTCTATGCTTGCTAACAAACACTACTGGATTCCGATCCAAAGTAATGTTAAGATCATACACACGACTTCCAAACATCATTGCTCTTATTTTAAGAGTGTTTATTGTGAAGAGTGAATTGTCTGAAGACCACTGATTAAACCTAGCAAGGCAACTATTTATTCTGCTCTCAAAGGCAGCTGGGGAAGGCGTATCATCCTTCAAAATAAGATACACATCATCCGCAAATAAAACCGGCGTACAACTTAACCCACTAAAACACTCAGCAAGACTATTCACATAGAGGACAAACAGCAACGGACCCAGTACCGAACCCTGTGGCACACCACAAGTAAGAGAAAGTATTTCAGAAGATATCCCGTTATAAGAGACAAATTGCGATCTATCACTCAAATAAGACATAATAAGCTTACAAGCAGTATCAGAAAAATTAAAATCATTCTTAAGCTTTCTAATCAACATAGGATGAGATACCGAATTAAATGCCTTAGTAAGATCTAAAGACACCACTACTGTATTCCTGTTCATATTTGAATTACCCCTAATCTCATCAGTCATATAGAGTAACAATCCTGTTGCACTGTGATTTTTACGGAAAGCAAACTGCCCGTTATAAATATATCTCCTTACGTGTGATAATATTTGAACCTTCATAATGTGTTCACAAACTTTAGAAAGCACTGGAAGAATAGATATTGGTCTAAGCTCGTCAGGGCTGCTTACTACACTACTTTAAGTATTGGGACCACACGAGCTGTCTTCCACAAAAGGGGGTACGCAGATGTCATGAAAATATAATTAAACGCGTCCAAAACGTAATCAGAAATGTATGGAAAAATGAGCTTCAAGAAATCGGGCGGTATACCATCTACTCCAATAGATTTAGATTTGATTTTATATAGCGCTATAAAAATGTCATCAACATGAACACAACTAAAGGAGAACCCAGCCTATGATCCAGTAAACTCCGGCATATTATCATTGACCTGCAAGTTATAACCAATAAACGATGCATTTGCAACATTAACATCAATATCAAAATCAAAATCTTCCCTCATGCAACCTGAACTCCTCAAAAAGCGCCAGAGGGCCGATGATCCCAATACGTTAAATTTCCGATAGTAAAATCGTCTGCGTTCGCGTCGGATAACAGATTTCGCCTTATTACGGCACTTACAAAAAATTTTCCAATTCTCCCGACTCTTGTCACTTAGATAGACTCTAAAAGCTAGATCACGGATAGAACAAGCCAAAGTAATGCAGTTAGATTTAATCCAATTATCACCACCACTAATCCTTTTGCGAACATTATCTTTATATCTTAGATAATCGCTACAACTAAATTTTATAATTGCCTGATCGTTATGCATTTGGCTATTGGAGACAGCTGTTAAAGTTATTCTAATGGTTCATGTATATCCGTTAATCCCCTAAAAATTGTATGTAAATCCAGTACGATGTTGTTAGGTAGCAGTCAGACGATAACGGTAATCTGCGTATTTATTTTGTATCTAAATATTTAAAAAGATGTCGTAAATTACATAGCGATATTTGTATGTAAACATAAGTTTACACTAGAGCAACAGAAACCGAACAAATAATACAATTTGGAACTAAAGAACGAGGTTGAAGAAAATAAACGCGATAAAGTGATCCGCTCAGTGAACGCGATTGCCCCACGCTAGTAGCTTTGTTCAGCATGATTGCATAAAAATGATCCTCTATCAGGGATTTCATGGAATAAATGAAAATGAAATGGGGTTTCAAAAACTTTTTTGTTTTAAAAATGTTAAAATCTCATTGCCAAAATGTGTATTCATAAATCCATTGCAAATTCACAAATCAGAGATGTGAAATTGTTTTCTATGCAGTTAAATTGGACAAGGTAAATTAAAGAAAAATTGCAAGATATCCTTATTTGAAACTTATGATTTTTCGCACAAATCCAGCAATAATCTCTACAAATTGCTACAAATTATAGCTAAAGCAAGCACATCTACTCATGGTGCTCCTTTACAAGCCAGCCGACTACCCAATTCGATGTCAAAATGTATTAATGTAATTGAAATCACTGAAAAAAAGTAAACGAATAGCCAACAAAATGTAAACGATTTTTATACCCTACACCACATAGTGGTAAGGGTATTATGTATTTGTGCATTTGTTTGTAACATGGAGAAGGAAGCGAGATAGACCCATAGTTACTTTTGAGGATCTCCATAGAATCACTTTGTGAGTTGATTTATGAATGTCAGTCCGAATGTCCGTCGGCCTATTCATGTATTCTTGTGAACAAAACGCAGGTCGAATTTATTATCCAATTGAGATGAAATTGTGCACAAATCATTTGATTGGCCCAAGAACGAACCCTATTGAAATTGGAGATAATCGCTAAAAATTTAGATATAGCTTCCATATATATCTTCGTCCGATTTGCTTTTTATTGTGCACCAAACGTCTGATATTTGCCCAAATGGGATGGAATTTGGCACATGCGACCAATTGAGTCTAGAAGGTAGTATGCCAAATTTGGTGAAGATCGGTTCAGATATAGCTATAGCTCCCATACATATTGTTCATCCGATTTGTTATATTTGTTACCCACAGCCGTAATACGCACTCCGTAACAACGATATTCAGGGAAATATATCAAATACAGTTCACAAATATCTTTGCCAAATATTATTGAGATCGGTTCAGATTTGGATATAGTTCCGATTTCAAATTAATTTTGCACCAAATAGGCAATACAAGTCCGAATTTAAAAGATACAAATGCTTCGGCATATTTAGTCCTTTGAACTTTAAATTATTATTATAATCATAGCGTGTATGATTGAATTCTCCTATAAAAACTTTTAATTGTTATGTGGAGCTCTATTAAAATAGCAAAGTGGTATAGGGTATCATAAAGTCGGCGCCGCCAGACTTTAGGACTTTCTCTGCTGGTTGACACAATAAATCTGATTTTTAAAATTTCCTGGAACACCCAGTTTTTGCGCCATTCACTTATAGTTAAATCCACTAGGCTACCTACCTACCTACCCAATACCTACCTACTCAATACGCCTTCGACGTTTTCATCACTTATGTTAATAACATGTATTTGCATGAATGTTAACGAAATACGAGTACGTCAAACGTAAACACTTGTAAGATTTAACAATTTCAAAATAGGCAAAACTAATTTTCTTTTTCTTTTGAAAGTTGAAAATAAAAACCAATAGCAGATATATATGAAAGTGTGGAATTGGAATTTGGAAGGAGAATTTTTAAAAATGTTCCTTGATTTTATTTGATTACCCTTACGGAACATTTTACCAGGTTAGAAGGTTTGAATTTTTGCACAATAAGTCGGGTATTGGGTAAACCTGTTGGAGAATATTGCATGCTCTTCTCTAATTTACTGACGAATTATGATGAGGAAATTTTGATGTTATCGTTATGTTTTTTTCTACCACTAAGGTGTGTTTTACACTTTAGTAATTTGTACTAATTGTTGCTGGATGTTGCCTGATAATATTGAGATAAAGTTGCTGAGATTTTGCAAAATTTACACTGGAAAAATTTAACTTAATAAAGTTGTTCGACAATTTTTAGCAACATTTGTTGAGAATTTTAAGGTATTGAAGTTATACAACGTTACAGCAAGTACCGATAATTAGTTGGCATTTATATAAGTATCAATTTTATTACGAACAGCTATTAATTAACAAGGAAATTTAACAAAATTAAATTTTACTTTTAAGCCGAAGAAAGTTTGTTTAATTTCGTTTTACATTTCTACCAACAAATTTCTATGTGGATGTTGTTTTAAACTTTGGAACAACAGTATTTTGAACAATTCTAATTATATTACAAGACATGTTCCAGAGCATGAAAGGACCTACTACTGTTAGCATATTTAAAACTTTTTACTAGAAATCTGATCATCTACCCGAATTCTTATCGGATAAAAACTTTAAGGCAAATAAAACATGTAAATGTGGCGTAACTTTTCCTTGATAAATTTGGCAAAGTAAAAATTATTAGCCTGATTCCAGCTTATGAATGGCAAAATCTTCATTTGAAGGATATGATTTCGTCGTTTCCCGTCGTCGTACTTTCTGGGCAACTAGTTCTCTAAGAGCTGATTTCACATTTTCCTCTCTTACAAGTTTTACCATATACAAATAAATGATCTATGATCAAAAAGTTGTCTCATCTGTTTTTTATACCCTACACCACAAGGTGGTCAGGGTATTATGTCTTTGTGCATTTGTTTGTAACAGGCAAAAGGAAACGAGATAGACCCATAGTTCCTTTTGATGATCTGCATAGAATCACATTCTGAGTCGATTTATGCATGTCCGTCTGTTCATGTATTTCTGTAAACAAAGGACAGGTCACAGTTATTGCGAACCTATTGAAATTGGAGATAATCGGTCTAAAATTATGTATAGCTCCCACATATATTGTTCATCCCATTTGTTATTTTTGTCCTCCGCAGCCGTAATATGCACTCTGTAACAACAATATTTGGGGAAATATAAAAAATACAACTCAGAAATACCCTTGATGAATTTTATCGAGATCGGTTTATATTTGGATATAGCTCCCATATATATCTTCGTCCGATTTGCCTTTTATTGTGCACCAAACGTGTAATTTGGCACTTACGACCAAATTAAGTCTAGAAACCAGTATGTCAAATTTGGTGGAAATCCGTTCAGATATAGCTCCCATACATATTATTCATCCGATTTGTTGAATTTGCCCTGCATGACCGTATTATGGACTCCGTAGTAACAATATTCGGAGGAAAATATCAAATACAGCTCAGAGATACCTGAATTGTGCATCAAATGGATAATACAAGCCCGAATTGATGAATTGAATGTCTCGGCAAATTTAGTAGAAATTGGTTCAGAGGAGGATATTCCTCCCATATATTAGTTCCTTTGGACTTTTAATTAGTACTATAATCACAGTTGGTATGATTTAATTCTCACAAATTCCCCATTAAAACTTTTATTTGTTACGTGAAGCTCTACTAAATATGCAAAGTGGTGTAGGGTATCATAAAGTCGGCTCCGCCCGACTTTAGGACTTTCTTTAGTGGTTTTCGTTCATTCTGTGAGAAAAATACATAATATTGAATATTTTCATGATTTATTATTATTTATTAATTGAAAGTGACTTCGCTTACATTAACATTACCGAACTATGTCGTGGAATATAAAAATATAAAACTTAAGTAGAAGAATAATAGATAAATTGTTTTCGAAGTCGAGTGAATTTACTGTCCCAATGATCAACCATGTAGTGCGAAACATAAAAACTCTTTAGCCTATACCTTTATTTGACATTAAGAAATCGGGTGGTACCGTTATAGGGGGTTATACCAAAACCCGGATGT
Source organism: Musca domestica (assembly GCF_030504385.1). Lineage (NCBI taxonomy): Eukaryota > Metazoa > Arthropoda > Insecta > Diptera > Muscidae > Musca > Musca domestica. Next base: position 3,460,867 of record NW_026712338.1, on the reverse strand, counting down.
CGACAAACGATAGGTAAACGAATTGAAAACTTTTACGGTCATGTAGTTCTGGAACAGACCACAAAGATTATCAGAAACATTTTTATCTATGGGTTTAATCGCTTAATAGTTAGGGTACCACAGACCGACGGACACGTACAAATAGTCTTATAATTATAGTCTGATCAGGAATTTATACACGTTGTATGGTCTTAAATGAGTATTGCCTCCAATTCAAATTGTATTGCCTTTCATATATGCAAATGAATTTAGGAAAGAAATGATGTTTTTAAATTCTGAAATCGATAATAACTTAAAACACGTTTCGCCAGAATCATATTTGGTTAATGTATGCAAAGTTTCGAACATTAAATTCAAATGGTGAAATCACGCAAGAATTTAATATGTAAATTATTTAATTCAGGTAGATATGCAAATAAACATTTGATATCTGGAAATTTTTAGAATTGCCAAGCTATTGCCGAAAATAGGATACGCAGCAACGTAAATTATTTTCTGAAGTTGTCTTAAAATGTGTGTATGTGTCGTCTAACAACGCTTTTGCATACAGCGTTTTTATCCGGGTAAACTGTTGTAATTGGCCAACTAATCAAGTCAAATTGATTGTGATTGTTATCCTCTTAATTCTATCCTGATGATAGAGGTACTTCTATATATACAAATCTTTATCCGGGTTAACCCTGATAAATGTCAATCACCACACATTTTGCTATGGAAAACATACGGTACAATTTATTGGAGGTTGGTCAATAATCTCGGGTAACCCGGCTAAAGCATTTGCATGTAATCGTGCTGTAACAATTCGTATCAGGATTTATATAAATGTATGGAATTTAAAGCTCTTTGTCGTGTTTGTAATTGTGAGACGCACATTTAGATCTTTATGCCGCTTAAAATGTGTGTGTGTGGTATGTGGTATCTCAGGTGCATTTTTCGACACAGAATACAGCTTTTGCTCGATCAAGCGTCTGATTTGCATGGTCGATATTTTCGACTTGGAAAATTAATTCAATTAATTTTCAAGAATTCTTGTATTCAACCATGGTTTCGGTATGACAAAATCATTTGTCACGTGGTGAAAAGTAAAGAAACGCATTGTAAATAAACATTTTAAAACCATTTGATTGTTGCCTCATTTTACATTATACACACATAATATTAGAAAAACATCACTCGTTTACATGGGTCCCATCAGAGTATGTAAATGCTGTTATTTTGAGAGCACTAACAAATAGTTAGCATTAACTTCAATTTGCGCGAATAATAAAATTGACAATAAACATTGTTAGTTGTCTGTTTCAATTGCCTTATTATTCCCATAGTCGAGGAACATTTCCTGCAGTTTAGCGCTGAACTTAAAGTTATCCATAAAAAGAATGGAGTTGCAAATAGATTGCTGATTCTGCACAAATTTAAGTATTGGCCTTCCCGCACGCCAATTACGAGTATAGAACGCTGTAGTTTATACCACCATTACGGATTCATCACTATTCATCAGAACTACATTGTAATTGTTCACTATTTCTAGAAGTTGGCATATTTCGATATGTTGCAAGTCATATTTAGTTTAAATACCACTCGTTGAATGACTTATTTGAACACGTTGTTGTAATTTACTTTGAATCTCCTTCAGTCAAGTATCCATATCCATTTGAAAAACTCTAATTAATCTAATATTGTTTTCTTGTTTAGCTTGGAACAACCATATTTTACTACATTTGGGGAAGTTTTAGGGACATTTTGCTTTACATTGAAACACAATTTTCGTTAAACGTTGCCAATGTTGTTTTCACAATAATTTAATTGTTCTTTTGTACTTTTCAGACTTTGTTCATATTTTTTATTTTCTTTTTTAGTTTGTATTTGTAATGCACATTTATGTATCGTAGACTATGCACTTATTATTTTATTTTAATTTTCAAAATTTCAAACACTTTGATATTCATATCTGAATGGGCGAACTGATGTTGTAATCGGTTACATTGTCATTTGTATTTATTTAAAAATCAGAAAACTTACTAATCGTGTCATTTTTTTAGATTTTGTTAACGTTCCGGCTTATTTGAATGGCACGTATTAATCGATCGATATCTTAGTCGCAAATACGAACAAAGACGCTTCTCGTTTCCTTATATATTGCCATTTGCATATGAAATGTTTCCAATGCCAAAATCGTATTGAAACGAGATTTGTTTGAAATCATCTGCAAAGACATTATCATCTTTCATCGTTATGAACCATTTTCATCATTTGTACTTCGGCTAATTTTGACTTTTGTGCTCTAACAAATGGCCGAACTAGCAAATCTCTTCGGCATGAAACATAGATAGCTACGACGACCAAATCACAAGCTTAACATCAACATCTACTTTTAACTGTATTAGAACAGCAGACAAAGACAATAGCAAGAATATAATATTCTAATACAATACGAGGCGAATCTAATAATTGGAGATGTTATATTTATTATTCTTAGGTCATTTAATCTATAGGTTTTAAATGTTTTAGAATATATTTAAAAACCACTTTTTTGTTTGTAAAATATATGTTAACTCAAACAATAAATTCCAAAATAATTCTAGATGTATCCCCATCGATTTTGTATTTCCCATTCCTTCTTCATTTTTGATTGGTCTATTATGAACTCATATTTATGAATCTCACCCCGAACACGTTTCTTTTTAAGGTTTTTAAAAAAATAGAAGCCCAAAATAAAAAGAAAATAATGTTGCGATATAATGAACAATGTAAAATATATTTGCCTAATAAGTTGTTAACATTCCTAATTGTATGGCATACACAGCATAAAACAGCACGTAAAATAAAAAGAAACATGTAACGAAGCACCTAAGTTCGGCCGAGCCGAACCTCCGCCGAACCTCCGCCATTTGGAAGGAACACGAAACATTTTAAAAATATTTTGTCGTAAAATACTGGCTAAAGGAATACTGTTTTATGGGGGATATATGACGACGAGAACCTGCATAAGACGAGGACCTGCATAAGTAATTTTTATCATTGACTGTAGTACCGATTCCGAACTTCAGATAAGAAACTTCAAATAATTCCGGTAATTAATGTCGCTTATATCATCAAAATACAGAATAAAGGTAGGTACCATCATATGTGGGGTATACATTGGCGTGGACTGGCATAGACTATTTTCTGTCATAGGTTTTAGTATCTATTACAAACTTCAAATACGAAATTTGACACAATTCCGGTGAATAATGTCGCTTCATAGAATGGTGGAGGGTATAAAAAGAATAGTTAAACGGGCGGAACGGGCCGGGTGCAAAAGTATGCAGGGTGAGATGAAAAAACTGCAACCAACTTCAGACTGCTGTCATTCCTAAGCCACTCGTCCTGTGTCAGCTCATTATATTGTTTACAAGCGTACAAAAGCATTTTGGTGAGAATTTTCCAGAAAAAAAGTTATTCGTGATGGAATTCAAGCGTGATAGTGTGATTTCTTTATATTTGGCTGGAAAACCACAAGTGGGTATCGTTAGAGCACTCCAGCATTTATATGTAAATAAATCTTTTGTGTCTGGTACCATCGCTCTTTACCGTGATACTGGTAGTGTAGCCCGACGTCAAGGAAGTGGACGAAAAAAACAGCAACATCAACAGAAATGGTTTGAAAAGTAAAGAAGCGTCTTGATCGAAACCCACGTCGCAGTTGCCGAAAAATGGCTCGTGAGCTTAACATAACGCAATATTCCATTCGGCAAATATTGGAAAATGAGCTCGGAGTGAAGTCATTGACAATCTAAAAAGTGCAAGAACTTACACCGCAAGAGAAAGAAAATAGACTCAAAAGAGCTAAAGAGTTGCTTCTCTTGGCCGAAAGTGGTGAACTATCGAATTTGGTTTTCTCCGACGAGACAGAATTCGCTGTCCAGCAGTTTGTAAACAAACAAAATGATCGTGTTTACTTGCCAAAGAGGTCAGCTGAAAATGTGCGCCTTCGGCTTGCCACCAGATCTCAAGCTCAGGCCATGGTGATGGTGTGGGCCGCCATAACAGCCGATGGTCGCTGTCCGCTATTGGAAAGCAAGGTTGGAACTAAAAAACATTCGGGTAGCGTGTGACGGTTTCATTGGCCTTTTAAAGGCTACAATTCATGCCAAAGGTGACCAATTCGATCAAATCTAAACTTATTCTAAAATTTGATGCTATTTCAGGCATTTTTTTGCTTTCATTCAATTATATTTAAAAAATGTAAAAATTATGTCGTTTGACTTTGTTGCAGTTTTTTTTCTCTCCCTGTATATGGGCTGAAAAAGCACATTCTCAGGCATCTTTGTGCGAACACAAAACCTTGTTCCATAAAAAGTTCTAGTCCACTACAGTTGGAATTTCTCAAAATTTTCGTACCTGAGGAAAGCTTAAATAGCTAATAGCTTTTGTTAACGCTACAGTAATAATGAAAGCAATATCTATTATAGTTGCTGTAGAAATTTGCAAATGCTACGATTTTTTCCAATATTTTGAGCTATTTTTTTTGGTTTCCTTACTTTCAAAGTTTTATATGAAAGCTATACCCAACTTAGGACCAATCATTGAAATGAATTTTATAAATGAATCATTTTTCAGACATTCAAAGTTAATAATCTGATTTGAAATTACAAAAGAATATGGGGGACAGGAAGCAAGAGGAAATTTCCATTCATTTCCATTTAACATGCAGTGAAATCACCATCCCAAATTGTGAGACTTTCAATTCTCTTCGATTAGGATCAGCACAAGTAACATAAAGCCCTGTGTAGGAGGATACATACAGATTCTGCAAAACTCCAATAAATCAAACAAATCTCGTTTGATCTGCGCAAACTCAACAGAATTATTTTACTGCCATCGCATAAAAGCACCATCGCCCTTAGGAAGGAACACATCTACAGCCAGCCCTGTTGCTGTTGAAGCGTTAATTTTTCATCTTCTCGTTTGTTTCCTTCTAATTAATGATGGGATTGGATTTTGCTGGTTGAATCTGACGACCATCCGTGAGTGATTAGATCGATTCGTAATTGCGTGATTGTGTGCGTGATGCTAGTCCATCGTTTATACATTGTGATTGCGATGATCGCTGCCAGATATGTGAGTCTGCGAGAAAACAATGGAGCGGCGGTATTCTCGTGGTCATTATAATGCGACGTTGATGGCGTTGGATTATTATAAATTGCCGCTCAGTCAGAGCACCTTTTATCATGGACACCTCTACACATGTACATAAATTTGCCTTTTTATTCACAGAAATCAGAAACTGAAAACAAAAAACAAATCGTGTTTTGGATGGGACATTAGTAAGAATTTTGATTATATTTAGAAGTAGAAACAAAATGAAAAATCAAAAAGATAAGACAGCAACAAAGTGGCACAAAGAAATCTGGTTTCTCTGGAGGGAACAAGTCAAGAGACAATGATGAGACCACCACTAACTAACCCATCAACCGAACGAACAGCAGCCCGATTAGCATACACGTTTAATGATTTTAATTTCGAATCAATTAAATGCGGGTTTAAGAATCGATTTTCAGATTTCTTAATAAAAACAGCAGTGATCTGAGCGATAAAAATGTTTTGCCACACACACACACACACACATGTTCTGATAGATATATGTACTTACATATATACGTTTTTAAAAAATAGGCAAAATAAATTGATGTGAATACGATACGTATGTTTTTTTATTTAATTATTTTTTTTGTATAAGTCGTTTTGAAACCAGGACGAAAAATAGATTCTCAGAACGTGTAAAGTAATGAAAAAGATTAAGAAATATTAAAATATGCAGGAACGTTTCTCTTCGCCTGGTAACTAAAAATTGTTTAATTTGAAAAATAATAAATTTATTTAATTTATACAATTCAACCAGACAAAAATATGTGAATATAATTTTTTAATTACGCGAACGGCCAAATTGTGTGCATATATTGAATAGAGATAAGCCATGTTTACATTATATCACTCTACAATGATAAACTGCTTATGATAATTAAATTGCCAATTCGTGTTCAATATTCAAAAAAAAAAAAAAAAAATCCGACGAAGCTATTACAAGTTAAATTGCTGTTTCAATCCGGTACCAAGGCATTTTACCAATATTTCATTATGGCATTCATGATCTGCATTACAATAATTAGTTACTTTTTTTATATTTCTCTTATTTTTATTGATATGAATTATAAACTGAATTATAAACTATTATATTCCTACTCTTTTAAAGTTTCCTTTTATAAATTGTGTATATATATATATATCGGCCGATTTTACATATTTGATGCAACAAACACGGTATGTACCTCCAATTTCAATGAAATATGGAAGGTGTCACGGAATTTGGTGTGAAAGTAAATTTTTTCAAATTATATTAAAATCGGTTCAGATTGAGATATGATTTTATTAAGAAACATTGACCCACAAAGCCTTCGCAATGGTATTAGGCTAACAGTAAAAAATTACAAATAAAACTATTGAGGACACGACTATTACGGGGAAGTATGTTGCTACCTCGAATTCTCAAATTGCAACAGAAATGCAGCTCAACTTCAAAAGATTACAGTTTTCTGCACACTTGGCATTTGCTATGAAATTAATGAGTCCGAAAGACAAACCCTTCGTGTATGCGGACTAAATTTGGCATGTCCCTGCTTATCTCATGGTCAGCCGTTCCTGGCATGTTCACGACTTGGTACACCGAGCTATTTGTTTGTTTGTGCATTAAAGAATCACAATAATTACGTTTTTAACAATTTTTAAATTAGTTTTATTTTTTTAACAAATAAATATTAGTATATACAATTTTGAATGCACATTAAATCAAAAAAAAGGGGGGGGGGGGGGGGGGTGGCGAAGCACACCAGGTTCAGCTAGTAAGTAATAAAGCAGTAAGTTTTGCCTGGTCCAACTTTGAATACATCGAAAAAAATTCGGTGAATAATATAGCTAAAATCATCAAAATACCGAATATGGGGGATACCGTTACATGGGGCCTATACGAAGAACTCTAAATACGAAATTTGAATTAGTTCCGGTATATAATGTCCTTGAAATAATCAAAATACCGAATATCGGGGGTACCGTTGACTGGGGGCTATACGATATCGTGGACCAATATAGGCAATTCTCTTCCGGGAACTCCTTGTGCGGATTATTAGACAATTCAATTGAACAATAGACGGGCAGGGCTAATCCGTCGTAGAATTTCACGCTTATCAAGATAATGTATACTTTGCTAGGTCTAAAATTATAATTTCGATGGGTTACAAACGGAATGACGAACTTAATATACCCTACATAATATGTATGGATGTTGAACCCATTACGATCTCTAAGTACCAAATTTTAAACAACTCTGTAAAAATGTGACTTAAATTGTTTAAATACCGAATATAGGGAGGTAACGAAAACGTGAACCTATAAAGATAATTTTCGGCCGCATAATACATAACCCATTACGAACTCTATTTACGGAATTTTAAACAATTCTGTTAGGAAATATTGAAATAGTCAAAATACCGATTAACGGGAGGTGCCGTTGTTTGGCGGCCATAGGAAAACATGGACCTATGTAGAAAATGTTCGGCCACAGAAAACATGGACTATATAGAAAATGTTCGGCCATTACGAAATTTTGGAAGGTACCGTTATATGGGGGATATAGGAAAACGTGGACCCACATGGCCCATTTACGAACTTAACCTGCCTACTGGCAAAATGCACATGTGTAAAAGCAGCTAAGTTCGACCCGGCCGAACATTTTTTAATACCATCCAACATTTTGGGAGAACATTCAAATTTTCAAAAAAAAAAAAAAAAAATCCGTAAAAGAATACCTTCCAAATGAAACCCCTTTTATGGAGACTATCTGAAGACGAGTTCCTGTATAAGTGATTTTTTATCATAGGCTGTAGAACCCATTACAAACATCAATTACGAAATTTGAAACAGTTCTGGTGAATAATAACGCTATAACCATCAAAATAGTCAATATAGGGAGGTATCGTTATATGGGATCTATAAGAAGACGAGGACCTGAATACGCGACTTTTTTTTTTTGTTATAGGTTGTAGTACGCTTTGAATACTGGCAAAATACACATGTGTTTAAAATTGTAGCCTTTATTTGTTCGGAAGATAGCGTGATTACAACAGACAGACGAGCATCGCTAAATCGACCTAGAATTTTACACTGATCAAGAATATATACACTTTGCTAGGTCTAAGTTTAGTATTACGAGAAGGTACAAACGGAATGATAAAGTATGGTAGAGGGTATAAAAAATAATAAAATCAAATGATGGATATTTCTTATAAAAGTTTTGCTTCACTTTGAAATAATTTTACCCGATAGTTTGATTGTTTACCGGGCCGGCAACTCAGACCGGGCCTGCTTGTATAGAATAATCGAAATTGAACCCTTATTTTTATACCCTCCACCATACTATGAAGGGTATATTAACATTGTAATTCTGTTTGTAACTCCTCGAAATACTCATGTCAGACCCAACAAAGTATATATATTTCTGATCAGCGTAAAATTCTTAGTCGATTTAGCGATGTCCATCCGTCCGTCTGTCTGTTGTAATTACGCTATCTTTCTAACGAATTGAGATAGAAGGCTAAAAATTTGCACACATGTTTATTTTGCTAGTAGTCTTAGGTTAGGTTAAGTTCAAGACGTGGACCTAGTCTTCGGACAAGCCCCATATAATGGTACCTCCTAATATTCGGTATTTTAATGATTTTAGCGTCATTATTCACCAGAATTGTTTCAAATTACGTATTTAGAGTTCGTAATGAGAAGTACAATCTGTGACAGAAAATTGTCTATTCAGGTCCAGAAATTCGTATAGGCCCCACATATCAGTACCTCCCTATACTCGGTATTTTGACGATTTTAGGTACAATACCCACCGCTATGTTTTGAGATGTCGTATTTGAAGTTCGTAATGGATGCTACAGCCTGTGAGAGAAAATTGTCTATGCAGGTCCAGGTCTTTGTATAGCTCCGATATAACAGTACCTCCATATACATTATTATATTACATTGCATTATTCACCGTTTATTTCATGTTTCGAATTTGAATATGGTAATGGCTTATGACAAACAATGCTTATGTAGGTCCACGTCGCATAGACCCCAATATAACGGCTATATTTGGTATTTTTAAGATTTTAACAGATTTTTTTTTTTTTTTGAAAATTTCCAAATTCGTTCCAAATGGCGGAGGGTATTCAAACTTACTTCATTTTTATACTTATGCTTGAAATTGTAGAATAAGATTACGAAAGGTTATATTATATTAAACTTTTTGTTGTAATTGTACAAAATATTTATTTTTTAATTATTTTACACATTTTATACATTTTATACATTTTATACATTGATGGCCATCCCAGCTGTCACTTGATACCTAGACGTTTTTTTTTCCTTATTGGAGTTTCTGCATCTCCTCCACTAATAAAATACTTCTATTGAATTTTTGCAACTTTTTTGACGCCTCCATTTTGAAATGATACTGAAATATACCACCGATTCCCATATTTATTATTCATCATTATCATAAGAATTTCGTCCGGAAATGGGTCCTAAATTCGCGTGATTTTGCTTTTTACCAAAAGAAAACTATTTTTAACTGACAATTTTCACAAAAAATCAAAACAAATTTGTCAACTAAGGACAGAAGTGAGAAAAGTTTGTGCAACATAAGTGTTTTCCAACATTGTTAAAAAATTGTTATGACAAACTATTTTTATAATATTATTCTCAAGCTGTATTGAATTTTTGGTATGTTGGGCTTATTATGCTGCACATTGGTTAAATATGTATTAAAATATGATTAAAATTCATAAAAGTAATTCATAATTACTCCAGATTTAAATTTATCATCAGATATATCTTTATTATCCGATTTGCGCCTGATAATACCCAACATTTGCAAATTCACTTTAAACCGGACTAGAATTTATTGTTCTAATTCTGATCCAAATCTGTACGCACTTATATACATTTTCATTTGATATTATATTGAAACCACACCATTGGGTGTGTGTCTTAAGCGCAGACAAAAAAGGTAATTATATAGGAATGGCGACAGCTTGTGCAAATTTTAATGAGTGAATCGGGTACAAATTTGTTGAGGGAAAGAGCTGGAAAAATACTTTTCAACATTTCCATCGTATTTTTTCAGTATTTATATATGTATTTTAAACTACTCGTACTTTATCGGAGAAAATTGTGAATAATTTTAGAAATATTCTTTATTGAATCTAATACACAAAGGTTCGGAGGAAAAATATGAAATAAATTTCCGAAATCTACTGCTATAATTTTTTTCGGAGAAGAAGATATATTTCCTGGATTGGCACAAACTTGCGAACATTTGTACACACTCGAGAGTTAAAAGAATGAAATATGCTACATAATAAATGAAATTAAACATAATGCATATTTAGTATAACTAAACTGCTATCGCATGGTTTATCCTTGGACTTAAGGTATCATACCCAAGGACAAACATTGAGATCTGGAATCTTACACAGTCACACCCAACAACTAGTATGGCACAGGTTTCGACCTTGATGAATTGGCTCATTTATTTAGTGGTTAGATATTGACTAATTTAAGATAATTCGTATATAATTTGATTAATATTTTGGCGAAATAATATGATCTATAGTCCTGAAATTAGAAACACATTTGAATGTTCAGAAAATGTTAAATGATCGAGATTTTCCGGCTACAATTTTATTATTCTTAAAGTCACAAGGTTTCACTTTTGAAAAAAGGTTTTTCTTAAAAACTTCAGTATTTAAAGTTGGTAAAATTTTCATTCTTTTTTATACCCTACACCACAAGGTGGTCAGGGTATCATGTCTTCGTGCATTTGTTTGTAACAGGCAAAAGAAAACAAGATAGACCCATAGTTCCTTTTGATGATCTGCATAGAATCACATTCTGAGTCGATTTATGCATATCCGTCCGACTGTCCACGTATTTTTGTTAACAAAGCACAGGCCGCATTTATTGCTTGATCCATATGAAATTTTGCACAAAGCATTAGTTTGATCCAAGGACGAACCCTATTGAAATTGGATATAATCGGTCAAAATTTAGACATCGCTCCTATATATATCTACGTCCGATTTGCCTTTTATTGTGCACTAAACGTGTAATGTCAGCCTAAATAGTATGGAATTTTCCACATACGACCAAATTTGGCTTGCGATTATGTCTGCCAAATTTTACCGAAATCGGTTCAGATATAGCTATAGCTCCCATAAATATTGTTCATCCGATTTGTTATTTTTGTCCTCCGCAGCCGTAATATGCACGATACGATATTTGGGGAAATATATCAAATACAGCTCAGAAATACCTTCGCTAGGTTTCATGTATATCTTCGTCCGATTTGTAATGCACGAAATGTGTAATATTAACCTATTGGTTAGAAACAAGTATGTCAAATTTGGTGAAAATCGATGTAGATATAGCTATAGCTTCCATATATATTTTTCATCCGATTTGTTGAATTTCTCTGCACTGCCGTAATATGCACTCCGTAGTAACGAAATATATCAAATACAGCCCAGAAATACCTTTGCTAAATTGTTTCGAGATCGGTTCAGGTTTGGATATAGCTGCCATATATATATATATATATATATATATATATATATATATATATATATATATATATATATATATATATATATTTATATATATATATATATATATATATATATATATATATATATATATATATATATATAAATATATATATATATATATATATATATATATATATATATATCTTTATCCGATTTCAAGTTAATTGTGCGCCAAATAGGTAATATATTTTAAATTATAACTACAATCATTGTTGGTATGATTTAATTTTCACAAATTCCCCACAATAACTTTTATTTGTTATGTGAAACTCTACTAAATATGCAAAGGGGTGTAGGGTATCATAAAGTCGGTCCGCCCGACTTTAAGACTTTCTTTTCTTGCACTCCAGCATTTAAATGTAAATAAATCGTGATACTGGTAGCGTAGCCCGACGTCAAGGAAGTGGACGGAAGAAAACAGCAACATCAAAAGAAATGGTTCGAAAAGTATGAAGCTACTTGATCGAAACCCGCATCGCAGTGGCCGAAAAATGGCTCGTGAGCTGAACATATCGCAATATTCTATTTGGCAAATATTGAAATTGAGTTCGGGTCATGGAGATTCCAAAATGTGCAAGAACTAAAGAGTTGCTTCGCTTGGCGAAAGTGCTGAGCTGAAAATGTACACCTTCGGTTGGCCACCAGAACTCAAGCGTCGGCCATGGTGATAGTGTGGGTCGCCAAAACAGCCGATGGTCGCCGTCCGCTCGTATTAATCGACCGTGGCATCAGAATAAATGCCGAAAATAAACAAGAAAATATTCTGGAAATATTCATTTTGGCCGCGGTTGGACATTCCAACAGGACTCAGCACCATCGCACTCAGCACTCACCACCCAAGAATGGTTACAAAATGAGGTTCCTCTTTTCATTTCCGGCGCACAATGGCGCCGGAAAGCAATATTGCCGGGCAGCGTGCGACGGTTTCATTGGCCGTTTGAAGGTCATAATTCGTGCCATAGGTGACCAATTCGAACAAATCTAAACTTATTCAAAAATTTGATGCTATTTCCAACATTTTTTGCTTTCATTCAATTAAAAATTATTAAATGCGATTACCATATTTGGGGTTTTGTGCACCTTTTGGCCTATGATTCCTGGTGAAAAATTGTTGAATTCCTTCATGCCACACCCGATGTTATATTAAGTTGTAAAAATGTAAACAACTGTGAGTAGTTTTTCTTATCATCTTATTTTTTGATAATATTTTCGGGTTAATTAGTTATGCAACTTTTTATGTGTTTTAAGAACTCCACAACAACAAGAACGCAAATCTTCAAATCGCAAACCTATAAAATTTAATAACGTTATAAAACGACAACAGCAACAACAACATCAGATGCTCACGAAAACGCTTAAGCATAAAAATTAGTTTTTTTCGAATTGTTAATCAAGTTTGGCGACAAGCCGCTTCGTAGAAAAGCGTTTGATGTTTTTATTCTCCTAAAAAAAGAGGAGAAACAATAAAACACATTCAGAAAGTTCATTATCCAATAAAGTTTATGTATAGATTTGTACATATTTATGGCATAGAATAGAGGGGCGCAGCCGATATTTGGATCATTTGCATATGGTCCTTAGTTTTTATGACCAATTCTCAGTCGTTTAGTTTCAACATCGGAGTGTTTCGGGGCCAATCATGAGAAATTGATGTGCCGTCGGTGACACACCTGAAGTCCAAATAAAGAAATCAGAACACGCTTGTTGTGCCAAAACTGATACAACTAGTTAAAAGCCGGATCCAAGTAAAGTGCCGTTAATACAAAACCTTGACACAAAGACTTTGAATGTGATTTTTCATGTTCTCCGGCGAGTTACATGGTGGATGTAATGAACATTAGTATTCAGTTATTCTATTACATTCCACGAGCTGGTCATTTGAATACAAATCCTACGAAAATATAACAGGACGTGCCTAATTCATCGCATACTTGTTTACATTGCAGTAATTTGTTGCCTCATATTATTTCAGGACAGTTAAATTGGCGTCGATATGTATTCACAACATAACATAGATAAGGTGTTAATGAGATCTCACGCATCCAAACATATGCACATTGGGTATGGGTGAGAAATTCAATTTCTTGGTACTCCGAGAAGACCTAAGGCGGGATAAGAAATTAATTTATTGTTTCAATAGAAATTTAGCTCTGCACATGGAATATGGCTATTATTTTGTTTGTTTATTTTATGGTTAACACCGTGCGATTAGTGATTGTTTGTAGTATAAACTTATTTTAAAGCACAAACTACCCAACATAATGAAATGGCTGGAGATTAATATTATACTGTGTTTAATACACAAGTGTTTTAATGTTTAGAAAGTCTTTAGAATATATTGCAAAATTTGTATCGCATTCATTAACTCAAAGAGTGTCACAATTCAAAAATTCCATTTCGAAAAAATGCAATTTATGTTATCGATTTGCTGAATTTTAAAGAATATTACATTTATTTGAGATTATGGTAGAGGAATACAGGTTGTCGCAACGGCACAGCTGTTGGGACAATTAATTTTCAAACCAATTTTAGAACTGAAAATTTTGAATGAAAAATTATTCAAGTGTGTACAGTTGTTGATGTATATCATAAGAAGCTCCGACTGGCATCGTGTAAGAAAGCATAAAAATAAAGGGTTTCACAAAATTCCAAAAATCCACTAAATTTGGGACCATTTGGAATTATGTGAGTGGATAGTGATAAAATCTTGAAATTTGGTATGAGAATTAACTCTTGGAAATGGGGTTGTAATAAGGATGTGGTTTTGAAAATATGTACTCAGTGTAAGAAATGTACTATGTGGTACTTTATTTGGTACAATTTGGGTTTGGGTGAACGGATGAAGCTGGAATTTCGAAATGTTGATATTGCGGTCACTGTTAGTGTGTAGGTTTGAGATATGAATGTGGTTTTGGAAATATATACTAAAAAGTATGAAAATCTCTAAATGGTTTTTAATTTGGTATTTGGGTAGGAATAGAGCTGGATACCTGAAATTTGGAATGAGGACCGCGATGGTGTGTGAGAAAGGTGAAGTTAAGTAAAAAACGATTATTATTTAAAATAAGATTTAATACCACTAAATTTGATATTATTTGGAATTCTGTAAACGGGTGGGTTTGGGAAGTAGGATTGATATAAGGAGTTGGTTTTGGAAAAGTGCACTAAGTGCATAAAATATACTCATTTTGCTACAATTTGATATTAGGTGAACAGATGGAGCTAGAAATACAGCAGCACTGTGGAATGAAATTTAGTAATATTTTACTTACGAAGAAAAATACAAAGCTGCATAGACTTATGTACTTATTTTTAGAAATTTGTATATACATATGAAATTACCTACCATACACAACTTGGAATTATGAAATGGTGATCTTTAATTGAATATATTCTGTTAGGTGTAAAATATCAACTATTTTTGGAAACCACTTTGGAAAAAATCAGCTTTTCACATTTCTATACAACCTTCGAATATCAGCAAGTTTTGGGGTACCCGGAACTAAAAACGTTTCTTACCTATAAAAAACGTAATTATTACAATGAGAAAAGCTGGACCAGGCCAAATTTAGTCCGCATACACGAATGGCTTGTCCTTGGGATTTATTAATTTCATAGCAAATGAAATCGGCTGAAAATATGTATGGGAGCTTTATCCAAATATGAACTGATTTCAATTTAATTTGACAAAATTATCCTTGCTCCAAATTCCGTTACGCACTCCAAATTTAAAGACTACATCTGTAATCGATCAATGGATATGTGCATAGAAAAACTAAATTTATTGGAGGTGCCTCCGATTCTGATGCTATATCTCCGGTTCCAAATGTAATTTCAAAAATGTATTTAGCCTGTGTTATGTTATGCTATGCTGTATGTTTGTTTTCAGGAAAATCTGTTCAGCAGTTTTTGAGGCTATAAATTACAAACAAACAATCAAGCGTACAAACATTTTCCGCTTTTATAGATATAGAAGAAGATCCATGACAGTAAAATGACGTTAGAATGGATACAAATTGTAACTAAGAAAAATAAATTTTTTGGTACAAAAATTGAGAAATGTTGTAGAATTTTCTCTGTTCCAGAACCTATAAGAATATAATAGTTTTGCATTTATTTCGATATCATAAAGGAAATATCGATTATCGTTGTAAACACATTTGCACTCTCGCAGATCGGGATCACAGCAATTATTTACAACTAAGATCTTCAATGAGAAATTTGAGTCTACAAAATATTAAACTGAACCCTGAAAAGGTGTGATTAGGACACTTAGTCAAACTAAAGACTGTATCTCAATTTTTATACATTTACTATATATTCCTGGGTGGTACTAGACTTCCCATAACAATGTTTGTGAGAAAACGGCCCATGTTACCTCTTATGTACCATATATATTTTGAAATGGGAAGGCAGTTGCTACAGTCCAGAACACGAAGATATTGTACGTGGAATTCATTTTTTTTTCAAATTATGAGTTAAAACTTTTTGTTTTGTTATTTATTATGGTCTAGAAAACCGCTGAACGGATTTTCCTGAAAATTTCCAAGTATAGTAGCAAATTTTTCTACTTAATTGTATAGAAATCGGTTCAGATTTGCATATAGCTCCCATATACATTTTCGGCCGATTTCATGTATTTGATGCACCAAACACACTATGTATCTCTAAATTTAATGAAATTTGGAATGTGTAACGGAATTTAAAACGAATATACATTTGTCAAATTATATTGTAATCGGTTCAGATTTGGATATTGCTCCCATATATATTTTCGACCGATTTTATTCATTTGATGCACAAAACGCGATACGTATGTCCGATTCTAATGAAATTCGTCATGAGTGACTAAATTTGGCGCACAAATAAATTTGCCAAATTATTTTAAATCAGTACAGGTTAGGATATAGCTCCCATATATATTTTGGACCGATTTCGTTTATTTGGTGCAGCAAACACGTTATGTATGTTCGATTCCATTGAAATTTGGAATGTGTGACAGGATTTTGACCAGAAAATAAATTTGCCAAATTATATTGAAATCGGTTAAGATTTGGATATAGCTCCCATATATATTTTCGGCCGATTTTACATATGTGATACACCCAATGCGATATGTATGTTCGATTCCAATGAAATTCGGACAGAGAAACGTAAATCTGGTACCAAAAAAATTTGGCAAATTATATTGAAATCGGTTGAGGTTTGGGTATAGCTCCCATATAAACATTTCGGCCGATTTCATGTATGTTTTGCACCAAAGACGATATATATGACCGATTCCAATGAAATTCAGAATATGTGGCGGAATTTGGTTACAATAATAAATTTGACAAATTAATTAGAAATCGGTTAAGATTGGATATAGCTCCCATATATATTCTCGGCCGATTTCTGATATTTGACGCACCAAATTCAATAAATTGGCGTTTGCTATGAAATTAATAAATCCGAAGGACAAACCCTTCGTGTATGCGGACTAAATTTGGCATGTTCCTGCTTTTCTCATGGTCAACTGTTTCTGTCATGTTTACGCGTTGGTAGACCGAACAATTTGTCTATTTTTTTTAATTTTTATACCCTACAACACTATGTGTTGGGGTATTATAAGTTTGATTGGGCCAACAATTATGTAACACCTCGAAATATTGGTTTCCCACATAGGAAAGCATATATGGATCTTCCTATCTCGCCGAGCTGAGTCGATCTTGCTATGTATGTCCGTCCGTCTGTCCATGTTAATTTGTAATCAAGCTACAGTTCGCAATTATGGCCCGATCCTCACGAAATTGAAAACGGAGGTGGGGTTATGGTCAGAATAGAACCCTATTTCTTTTGGAGATGATTGCACAATATTTAGGGGTTGAAATGGACCAAAAAAACAAGAAAATTTTCATGATTTTGCTTGCTCTATACGCCACATCGGACAATATTTTGCGGGTAAAATAGACCCTAACTTTTATGTAAGGAAATAAGAAAATTTCCACTAAACCGCGAATATTTTTAATCCCAGCCATATCACAAATACATTAAAAGGTCACTTCTGACCATTAAAGTGATGCTGATAGCAAAGAAATCGGATATATAGCAAAATATGTACAATATATATGTAAAAGAATATATCTTATATATTCTGCTTATAAGTCAAGAATTGCTGGGCCGATTTTCACAATTCCCATCAATTCGGAATGGTCTCTTTCCAGAAACGGATAAAATCTAGATAATTCGCGGAAAAATATAGCAAGAAAAAAGTTAATATCTTAAGTTCCATTTTTTTCAATTTTCGTCATATTTTTTATCGCATGCAATTTTTTCAATTTGAATTCCAATTTTGAATTGCAATTTTTTTAAATTTTTACACTCCGCAAAACTACGTTTTGAGGGTATTATATGCATGTCGCAATTATCGTCCGATCATCACGAAATTTTGTTTGGCGGTAGGGTTAGGATCAGAATTAAAGCCTATTGTTCTTAAGATGTACATTTAAGGGGTTCAAATGGACTTTGTTCTAATCCAATATGATAAATAGAGGCCAAATCAAAAATATAGCTATTTTGCATCCATTACCGTAAGATGGGAATTAATTTTATTTGCCATTTAAATTGAAAGTTGGAGATAAAGTCCATATTTTTCATCAAAGTATAATTCAATGGCGATTCAACAAATATTCGGTGCCGTGCTACTTTCTTATATTTGTAATTTGTTAATGTTTTCACAATTTATTTCATTTAGATGTACATCCCAAATCTACGTTCCCAACCAATATTCTCTTGGGGGTTACAAATTCAATAGAATACAAAATTTTCTTTTCTGATCACACATTAGATGTGAAAGTGGACTTGGGGATACTCCAATGTGGGGACTTTACATGAATAAATTTCTATGTGGCAATTATCTGTATGATGTAGGGAACCATCCCAGGGTAGCATAAATACAATTTTTTAGCCAAATCCATTGATGAATGTGGTCAAGACCACTATGAGCCCTACCCCCTTAGAAACAAATATGCCAAATAAGGGCCAAAAAATGAAAAAAGTGGCCACGACCTCAAAAATAGCTTAAATCATACGATGGTTATATAAATGTGAAATCGGATTGTATCCTTTTCCGTAAGTTATGACCGATATTATGCCCTGCAAAAGCGATTTAAGGTATCTTGAATGATTGGAAAGAATTTCTGGAAGGATTTTCTTTCTAAAAGTCCCATTCGCTCTATTATTTTGCACCTTTTATATTCGGTATTTTACTGATTCTACTCCCAATAAATTTTGCATTTTGAGCTCTCATTGGACGGATTAATGTCACATAAAAGAAGTAAGTCCACGCTTTGAAATGAGCCCCATTGGGCTTTTCGGTCATTTTTGTTTGTTTAAATGTGTTCGCATCTTCCAGCTGAACCACGATGTAGGTTCTGGAGTTGAAAGGCAGATGTCAGTTAACATCGTATTTCGCACTTATTTCATTTTTTTTGGTGAAAAATTATTCTATATTTTGTTCACAAAAAATCCACTGAATTCAATATGATAATACAAATTGACAAAAGAAGAATAACGAATTGGAAAAATCTTCAACTTGTTCGCTGATTTTTTACAGCAAATGTTTAAAGATCCTCACAAAGTTTGTCAATGTACTATTATTTTAAAATTCGATTCCATTGAAACATTTTTTTTCGATTTTTCCCGATCTGAGAACTTTTGCAAAGAGATCTCTTTTTCGTGATTTTTTAGCGAGTTTGAAAAGGTAATTATCTTTTAACTTTAGTGTGATCGCGTTAAATTATCTCGATATCATCTATTCCGTTTCGCCACCACATAATTCGGTACTACACTTCCATGTAACCCGTCATCAATTTCAGTTCTCAAGAAATCAAGTCAATTAAATAAATTGATATTATGATATTCAAATTCAAAAATAAAATATAATATAATATATAAAATATAAATTCAATAGAATACAAAGTTTTCTTTTCTGACCACACGTTAGATGTGAAAGTGGACTTGGGGACACTCCAATGTGGGGGCTTTAGTTAAATAAATTCCCATGGGGCAATTATCTGTATGATGGTTCCCTACCCCAAGGTAGCATATATACAATTTTTTAGCCAAATCAATTGATGAATGTGGTCAAGACCCTACTCTGAAAATATCAAATTTTATGCGAAGAGGTTCTCTACCCCATAGAAACAAAGATGCCAAAAAAATTAAAAATGTGGCCAAGACCCCAGAAATAGCTTAAATCATATGATGGTTATATAAATATGAAATCAATCCGTAAGTTATGATCGATATCATGACCTGCAAAAACGATTTAAGGTATCTTCAATGTTTGGGAAGAATTTCTGGAAGGATATAAATCCTTTTCTTACTGAAAGTCCCATTCGCTCTACTATTTTCTGTCGCATCTTCCAGCTGAAGCACGATGTAGGTCCTGGAGTTGAAAGGTAGATGTCAGTTACCATCGTATTTCGCACTTATTTCATTTTTTTGGTGAAAAATTGTATATAGTGAAAAATTATTCTTTATTTTGTTCACAAAAAATCCACTGAAATCAAATTGAAAAAAAATGGACAAAAGAAGAATAACAAATTGAAAAAATCTTCAACTTGTTCGCAGATTTTTTACAGCAAATGTTTTAAGATCCTTACAAAGTTTGTCTATAGAATGTACTATTATTTTAAAATTCGATTCCATTAAAATTTTTTTCCCGAATTGAGAATTTTTGCAATGAGATCTCTTTTTTCGTGATTTTTAAGCACTTTTGAAAAAGTAATTATCTTGTAATGAATTTGAATGAATCGTTAAAATCAGTCCAGCGGTTCTTAAGTTATAAGCGTAGTAACTAACACAACTTTTATATATATAATATACTAGCTGGCCCGGTCCGCGTTGCCGGCCTGTAGTTTTTGTCTATTATGCATATTTGTCAATCATAATTATTCACAGATTTTCACGATTAAAAGTGTTTTAAAATACCTGTACCCATATTTAAGCCGTGAGTATGGTAAAAATCGTAGCACCATTTCCAGTCAAATGAGCAGTAATTTTGAATTTAATGTTTTTTGTACACCTCATAATTGAGTGCTGAATGATTTGAGAATAGCCAAAGTTAATTACTTTTTTGAACCCATTAGCACCTCAGATTGTGCATTAGAGTCCTCATAAATTTGTCCGCCAAAAGGTGGACTTGAGGGGGTACTATTACATTGAAAAAATTCTAAAATTTGTAGATATATTGAAATTTTTGTGTAAGATATTCTCCCCCCAAATACACATTTTTAGCCAAACCCTTACAAATATGGTAAAATCAGGAAGTGCCTTTTTATAGCACTACTCCGAAACATCGACCTACATTGAAAACTTTATTCTACCCCTTATAATCCAAGATGACAAATAAAGGCCAAATCAAAAATATAGCAGAACAACATAGCATGTCATAGCATTTCGCGTGATTTAAATAATTAAAAATAGTTTTATCCACCTCATAATTGAGGTCAGACTGATTTCAGAATAGTCAAATATAATTACTATTTTACACCCATTACCGTAAGATGGGAATTAATTTTATTTGCAATTTAAATTGTATGTTGGAGACCCCATAAAGTCCATATTTTTCATCATAGTATAAATCAATGACGATTCAACAAATATTCGGTCCCGTGCTACTTTCTTATATTTGTAATTTGTTCATGTTTCCACAATTTATTTCATATAGATGTACATCCCAAATCTACGTTCACAACCAATATTCTCTTGGGGGTTACAAATTAAATAAAATACAAAATTTTCTTTTCTGACCACACATTAGATGTGAAAGTGGACTTGGGGATACTCCAATGTGGGGATTTTACTTAAATAAATTCCTATGTGGCAATTATCTGTGTGATGGTTCCCTACACCAGGGTAACATAAATACAATTTTTTAGCCAAATAAATTGATGAATGTGGTCAAGACCAATATGGGCCCTACTCTGAAAAAAATCAAATTTTATACAAAGAGGTTCTCTACCCCCTTAGAAACAAAGATGCCAAATAAGGGCCAAAAAATGAAAAAACTGGCCAAGACCCCAAAAATAGGTTAAATCATACGATGGTTATATAAATATGAAATCGGGTTGTACCCTTATCCGTGAGTTATGATCGCTATCATGACCTGCAAAAGCAATTTAAGGTATCTTGAATATTTGGGAAGAATTTCTGGAAGGATATAAATCCTTTTTTACTAAAAGTCCCATTCGCTCTACAATTTTGAACCATTTAAATTTGGTATTTTACAGATTGTACTCCCAAAGAATTTTGCATTTTGAGCTCTCATTGCACGGATTATTGGTACATGAAAGAAGTAGGTCCACGCTTTGAAATGAGCCCCATTAGGCTTTTTCGGTCATTTTTGTTTGTTTAAATGTGTTCGCATCTTCCAGCTGAACCACGATGTAGGCCCTGGAGTTGAAAGGTAGATGTCAGTTAACATCCTATTTCGCACTTACTTATTTTTTTTTGGTGAAAAATTGTAATAGTGAAAATTATTCTTTAGTTTGTTCAGAAAATCAACTGACTTCAAGATGATAAAACAAATTGAAAAAAATTGTCAAAGGAAGAATAACAAATTGAAAAAATCTTCAACTTGTTCGCTGATTTTTACAGCAAATGTTTAAAGATCCTTACAACGTTTGTCAATAGAATGTACTGTTATTTTAAAATTCGATTCCATTGAATTTTTTTTTTCGATTTTTTTCTTGATTTGAGAGTTTTTGCAATGAGATCTCTTTTGTGATTTTTTTTAGAGATTTTGAAAAAGTAATTATCTTTTAACTTTGGTGTGACCGCATTAAATTATTTCGATATCATCTATTCCGTTTCGCCACCACATAATTCGGTACTACACTTCCATGTAACCCGCCATCAATTTCAGTTCTCAAGAAATTAGTCAATTAAATAAATTGGTATTAATATTCGAATTCAAAAATAAAATATAAAAAACACTACAAATGTACATTAGAAAAAAGTAAGTCAAAATGGAAAAAATCATGAAAAATAAAACATTACTATTGTACATTTAAAAAGTCAAAATGAAAATGTTGGTATATCAAATTTTTACGCGGTTTTTTGGATATTATCCTTTTCGGAGAGGAGACAATTCCGAATTTGTATGAATCGTTAAAATCAGTCCAGCGGTTCTTAAGTTATAAGCGTAGTAACTAACACAACTTCCTTTTATATATATAGATATATATATATATAGATATACCCCTTTGTATACGAATATGTGTTGGTTTAAAAAAAAACGGGCCGACCATGTGATATCCTACAACAGTACAATTGGGTCGAAGTCCCCTTATGTCCAAGTCCATTGTGGAAGATTTCGTTTTTTAAATAATATTAAAAATTATGCCCCTGTCCTTAACTCTCTTCTGAGTTCCGTGTCGATTAGTTTTCAATGGTGGAAAAATTTTATTTTTTTTAGTCCATTTGAAATTCTTAAATCGGGAATAGTTTAAAAATATTTTTTTCAATGAAATCGAATTTTAAAACAATAGTACATTCTATTGACAAAGACCTTTAAACTTCTGCTGTAAAATATCATCGAATAAGGTGAAGATTTTTTTCCCTTTTCAATTGCTTTTCTTTTAAATGATTTTTCAGTTTGGCTTATCATAATGAATTCAATCGATTTTTTGAAAATTAAATAAAGAATTATTTTCACAATATAAACAATATACGCTTATTACTAAAAAATGGCTCGGCGGATTTTGACAATTCATAAAATTTTGGAATCGTATCCTGGCAAAAAATCGCGGTAAGATATGACAATAAAAATGTGAATGCAAAAAATCTTTTTGGTGTGATTTTTTTCCAATTTCACGTTTTGGTATAACCATCATATGATTTAAGCTTGGACGGGGTCTTGGACATTTTTTAATTTTTAGAATTTAGGGGGTAGAAAACCTCTTCTCATGAAATTTTCAATTTTCGGAGTAGAGTCCATCTTGGTCTTGAACACATCCATCAATTGATTTCGCTAAAAAATTACATTTAGGCTACTCTGGGGTAGAGAATCATTTTACAGATAATTGCCCTTATAGGCATTTATTTGAGTATAGTTCCTACATTAGTGTACCTCCAAGTCCACTTTCCCAAACAATGTGTTGTCAGAAAAGAAAATTTTGTATTCTATTGAATTTGTAACCCCCAAAAGAATATTGGTTGGGAATGTAGATTTGGGATGTACGTCTATATGACATAAACTCCGAAGTGTCAAACGCTTTCAGTTGGAAATTGTGGCAGAAACATAAAATTAAAATTATTCTTACGGTAATGGGTGTAGAAGAGTAATTATCTTTGACTATTCTGAAATCATTCTGTCCCTTATTATGAGGTGGACAAAATTAAATACCACACAGTACGGTATTCTAAACGTTGTAAATACAAATCCCAAATTACAGCTCATTTGAATGGAATATGTTGCTAAGCTCTTTACAATACCAAAAATTGAGCTGAGTTTCCACATGGGGCTATTATATAAGTTCTATATTATATAGGATTTTAATACTCAATTGAAGCCTATGGCTGAAAAATAAAATCAGCCTATTCAAAATATCTAAAACCAACGGTGGGTGATTATCTATTATCATTTTTTGCCATGAATTACTACGGAGTTATTTTGCTTATAATAAAAAGTGTGCCGCTTGCATAATTCAGACCTGTGTTCTATTAGGCTTAAAAATATGCATTAAAGACTAAAAGTACGGGCCGGCAACGCGGGCCGAGCCAGCTAGTATACCTATATATATATATGTATGGGCCAGCTAGTATATATTCTAAGTCTGTGTCTCTGTCCGTCTGTCTGTCTGTTGTAAATTAAAGTTTTGCGGGTTAAAGGGTTAATGGTATCTCCCAATATTCGGTATTTTGATGATTTTACCGACATATTTTTTCCGGAATAATTTCGTATTTAAAATTCGTAATGGGTGCTATAACTTATTATGAAAAATTGCCAATACAAGCCTCATTTACTCACTTGAGAGGTATTATTTAAAGGATTTTTTTTTCGAACATTTATCAATTTCCTTCAAAATGGTGGAGGGTATTAAAAGTTCGGCCCGACTTTTCAGTTTCCATAATAAAAATATTATTCTTATAAAGTGTTAGTTGTTGTAGCTGGTGCATATTCATTTTGTCTATTCTGTTTGTGTGAATTCGTACGGGACCACAGCACGACATTCATTCATTGCGCACTTAAACCTAAATCTGGTTCCAAAACAGAATCTTCCACTTCGCTGAAAAACAATAAAAGCGAAACTATAAAAAGAAGTCAATGGCTACCAGATAACAAAATGTATAAACAAACAAAGTTATACATAATTGTGATCAGTTAACCTCTGATGACCCATGTGTGCTAATTAACTGTATAATTCTTAAATGAATAGTCGTAAAAGAATAGACCCTGCTGAAGAGTCACTTGTCACTGACGCAGTTACACAGAATCACATGTGCGTCTGTTCGTCTACCAGTTGGTAAACCACGTTCTAGAGATGTGATATTTCCCCGAAATATACTATACATACATGTGTATGTGTATTCTACGTATAAAACAAATCGCGTGTCTATCATTGGTATAGCTATGACATGGCGGTTTGGGTACACCACATGAGGTGCAAATGACTACGTAGATATGTATCCACTAGTATGTGACCCATCCAAAACCACACGACTACGACTTGTCTCAAATTATACAACAATAGCTCGATCTATGGCATATACCTACATATGTACGCACATACACACATACTAGCTTAGTAATAAAATCATATTTGCATAAAATTGACATAAACCAAAAACAGGTTCCTCCAAAACTGATAATTCTTTCTTTTTATCTGCCATTGTCCGTCCGGTGTCCATAGACATCTTCTGTAGAAAATCAAATGTCGTTAGCAGAAAATAGAAATCTCAAATTATTCAAAGAATTATTAATGAAATACGATACGACGACATTCGTATTCATAAATATGAAACTTAGGAAAGCACACACAAACATATCAGACATATATATATATATATATAAACACTATACTTTATTTAACCACCCATGCATGGGTAGTTCGAACCTGATAACGAAAAGAAAGATAGATGCTTATTCATGTATGTATGCATACATGTATGTGAATGATATTTGGCATGGGCGTCCAACCGACCGATCGATCGATCGATCCATTATGATTTTTGCCATAAAATGAAATTGTACGACAGCATCTCTCGGAATTAATCACTGTATAGATTTTTCATTCAAAATATTATTAATAAAAAAAACAACAGCACAAAAAAAAAGAAACGAATTTGCTGTCGAACTACGTCGCCTGTGTATTTTTATAAGATGATTCGTTCTGTAACAAGAAATTGAGTTTTGCGCACTAGATGTCCGATTGAAACCAAAAGTCCATGAAGTGTAACTTTCTTTTCGGTTGACATCAGAATTTTTAATTTTGTTTGTGTTCAGTTAAATCTATGACGGGCACGTTCGAAAGGTTGCTACACTCGAAACTGGTAGATTTTCAGGTTTTCAGAGAACTACCATTATTCATTTCCCGGCCATAAAAACAATGTGGAAGGGGGCGAACTGTTTACCTTCAAACATGATGTCATCCTTCCAGACAATCGGTCCGATCTTGTGACCAAACATTTCAAAATACTACAAAAGAAGTCGTTATCTTCTTGAGGACTGTAACAATGTGAGAGATTTCCTTGTAGTTTTGTTTCAGAATCCCAGCAACAATATTTTAACAATGTAGCTTTGCTCTTGAAATCGGGAGACTCGTCTCATTTTGGCTACCGATACCCTGATTTGATGTTCAACATTAATTTTATTTCTAAAGACTTTCCGCAACAGTGTTCTCAAACATTATTTGGCTTTTTCGTATAGCTTAGGACTATTTTCGCTTAATTTTTTGATATTTTTAACTCGATCTAACCCATTCTTGTTATGTTTGTATATTATTTATTATAAACTCCACCTTGAAAAGAAGGATATATTAAGTTTGTCATTCCGTTGGAACCACCCCAAAATATTCGTCGTAGACCCCATAAAGATTATATGTTCATAATCAGCATAAAATTCTAAGTCTATTTGACGATTGGTGTCGTACAAAAAAAACTTATAAAAATCTACTTATTTTTGAAAAAAAAAAAACATTTTAAAAATTTTGACATATCAAATATTATTCTTCTACTATGGGTCATGGTGCAAGCGTATAGAGGGTATATTAAGTTTGTCATTCCGTTTGTAACACCTCGAAATATACATTTTAGACCCTACAAAGTACATATATTCTTGATCAGCATAAAATTCTATATAGATTTAGCGATGTCCGTCCGTCTGTGGAAATCTCCGAACGAAATGAAATAGATTGATAACATTTTATTCAAATGTATATTAAGTCTGCAGAACTTTTGGTATTGAAAATGGGCCATATAGGTCAACGCTTTGGTATAGCCCCCATATAACGGTACCTCCCGAGATTCGGTATTTTGATGATTTTTGCAACAATATTCATCGGAATTGTTTCAAATTTGGTATTTGAAGTTTGTATTGGATACTGCAGCCTAAGGCAGAAAATTGTCTGCGCAAATCCATATTTTGGTATAGCCTCCACATAATACTACCTCTCTATATTGATGATTTTAACTACATTACTCACCGATTTTTTTCTAGTTTCGCATTAGAATATTGTAATGGCTTATGACGAACGTTGCCACGTCATCGTTTAGACCCTTTATGATGGCCACATTTGGTATTTTTAAGATTTAAACAGAATTTTTAACGGATTTTATTCTTTTGAATATTGCTAAATTCGTTCCAAATGGTGGAGGGTATTCAAAGTTCGGCCCGGCCGAACTTACAGCTTAATTTTAACAGAATTTTTTAAAGTTTTTTGTTCATTTTTATTTTTGAAACTTTCCAAATGTCATCCAAAAGGTGGAGGGTATTCGAAGTTCGGCACGGTCGAACTTACTGCTTTTTTATTTTTTTTATTTTTTTTTTTTTCAAAAGGTATTTTGAGTGTACTACATATTGGTAAATAGATTATAAAGTATTTCGTTTGTTCATTAATTTCTAAAAACTTCTTCTAATTATATCTAGATGTTGTGCCAACTTTTAGTGAAATAGCGAAAAAATATTTACAGCCACTTTTCAACGACAAAAGAAGATGTTTCCTAGTAGTCAAGTCGGTACTGTATAAAACTAATTGCAGAAAGTTGGAAAGTGACCAAATTTAAGTTAATGGCTTATCAATAGCGTTAACGAAAATGCTAATGTTTCTAAGCAATACTTGGGAATTATGTGAGGTATGCCACCCGGGCCTGGATCATTCGAAATTCGATTAGTTTATGCTATGGCCTATAAGGATACGAATATCACCGTCTGTGACAAATTTTTAACTATTAAATTCCAATATTGAGGTCTGTGAAGAAACCATTCTTGCGTTGTGTTAACAAAGTCATAGAAGGATTAAGAACTGGTTTTAAAATTATTTTTAATCTTGTCGAGGTAATGATTATTCAACCTATGAGACTCTATAGCATATTGAGTCCTAGCAACCGGGTAATTGATTTGGTGTATAATTAAGGCAGATCACGTCACATTATAACAAATAACATTTGTTAGAAAAGTGCGTCTGAAACCTTCCGAAATTGTGGATGAATACCTTAAAATACCAAAAACATGACATATCCCATTCTAAATAGCAAACATCCTAAACTCAATACTGTGCCAAATTTTAGTTGTCATTAGCTGATGAAAAACACTCTTGGCGGATTTGAAAATACGCACAATAAACAATTAAGGAACTTGATATATATACTCTCCACCATACTATCAAGGTTATATTAACTTCGTCATTCCGTTTGCAACTTCTTGAAATACTCATGTCAGACCCAAAAAAGTTTGTATATATATATATATATATATATATATATATATATATATATATATATATATATATATATATATATATATATATTCTTGATCAGCTTAAAATTCTAAGACGTCTGTCTGTGGTAATCACGCTATCTTTCGAAATAGAAGGCTAACATTTGCACATTTGTGTCTTTTGTCAGTAGGCAGGTTATGTTTGAAAATGGCCCATGTCGGTCCACGTTTTCGTATAGCCCCCATATAACGGTTCCTCTAAATATTCGGTATGTTGATGATTTTAGCGACAATATAGACCTGAATCATTTCAAATTTCGTTTTTAAAGCTCGTAATGGATACTATAACCTATGACAGGAAATTGTCATGCAGGTCCACGTCTTCGTATACCTCAAATAAAACGGTACCTTTCCTATTTCGATATTTTGATTATATTAGCGACATTATTTAACGGAATTGCTAATGGGTACTACGACCTGTGAAAGAAGTTGGGTTTGCAGGTCTTTATATTGCCCTCATATAATGGTTTTAATTTAAATAGTATATTTCGACTAAACTTTCTTAACATTTGGCAAGTTCCTCCGAAATTGTGGAATTAAGCAACATTGCAACAAAATCAGTTTAAAATGTGGCTTAACTCCACAAACGTATGAAAAAACATATAAACATATAAAACATGACGTTAAAATAATTTTGTGGAGAAGATTTCCAACTATGGCAATAAGCTCAAAGTTCATGTTTAATCAAGAGGCGATCAGCACTCTAATGCCCGACACAGAACTTCTAATGATAGCACAAATGACTTATGGAAATTGCTGTTATAAAGACTGATTGATGACTGAGAAGAACCCGGAAAAGAATTGGAAACCGAGATAGCAATCACACTCTTCACGATAACAAGTAAAACATCGGGTAACTTCGACCGGGCTGAACTTTTAATACTCTCCACCATGCGGAAAATAAATCCTTTAAATACTGACAAAATGTACATATTATCATGATTGTAACCTACTATCTCAAAGCGTTCGAAAGATAGAGGGATTACGACAAGTAGACGAGCAGACAGGTAAATGGGTATCGCTAAATCGTCTTAGAATTTTACGCTGATCAAGGATATATATACTATTCAGGGTCCAACTTGAGTATTTCGACGGGTTACAGATTCCCCTTAGTTGTGTTGCAATTTTATGTAAAGTGTATTGACTCTTCCTTCAAACAGAAAACTTAAGAGGGGATATATAAAAGCTGAAATACCCGCAATCTGAAATACCAAAACTAAGCAAGTTAGACAAAAAATGCTGGAACATTCATCGAGTTAACAGCATTAGGTTGAACTCGTTTCTGTGTGAGTCATACACAATGAAATAAATCAAATATTCAACTAAATTAAAAAAATTAAATTTATTTCATTTAAATTAATAACGCTTTTGCAGCACATAGGAAGATTTCAAAGAATAATTATGATAACGCCATTCATTCAAAAAAAAAAAAAAAAACGTAAGAAAAAAGAACCAGCAAGGAAATGACAAATGGGCATGAAAACTATATGATACCCTACACCACTGTGCATATTAAGCGGTGTTATGGATAACATATACACACATGTTCATGTTAGGCATTTGTTTTAAGGAAAACTATGACAGGTAATGAAATGCGTATAATGTCCGTAGAGCAGTTAAAATTTGAAATCGGAGGGAACTGATAAATTCTAGCCATGTTTAAATAGAATCGCATTTGTCGTTGGTATGTGCATGCCGTATATATGGAGTGCATATAATTTACTCCAGTCGGAATTTAATCATATTCTCCAAAATATTGCCAACTTATTGCATAATTTGCACAATTTTCATGAAATTAGAGGAAAACAAGTAAAATAGTATCAGTCGCTTATGCCGACCCCCAGTCCTGAGTTATAATTATTCAAACTGTTGACCCTTTATGGGGGGAGGTTACATAGTAGTTGGCCAATATTTATCAATTCGTATCTGACCTAAGACTGATAAAAATATTACAACGTGCCAAATTTGGACTATATCGACTACTTTCTATACTCTATAAATTTTTGGAAAATGTGGAAATATGCGAAAGGTAACAGATATAGCGAACCGAAGTATTCCATTTTTATACCCTCCACCATACATAGTATGAAGGGTATATTAAGTTCGTCATTCCGTTTGTATCTCATCGAAATAATAATTTTAGGTCCAACTAGGTTTATATATATTCTTGATCAGCGTAAAATTCTTCAACGATTAACCCTGTCCGTTAGTTCGTCTGTTGTAATCACGCTACAGTCAAAACAAATTAAGATAAAAAGCTAAAAGTTTGCACAGATCTGTCTTTTGTCTACAGGCAGGTCAAGTTAGAAGATGGGCTATATCTATCCACGATATCGTATAGCTCCCATATAACGGTACATCCCGATATTCGGTATTGTAATGATTTTAGCCTAGTTTTACCCTCCACGTTGGAAAGGAGGGTATATTAACTTTGTCCTTCCGTTTGTAACATCCCTAAATATTCATCGTAGACCCCATAAAGTATATATATTCATAATCAGCATAAAATTCTAAGTCGATTAAACGATGTTTGTCTGTCTGCTGAAATCACGATACAGTCCACATTATTTGAGGTAGAGCGTCAAAATTTAGCAGAACATTTTGTATTGTGTCTAGGATGGTTGGTATTGAAATTGGTATTTGTAGGTCACAATGGGTTCTTGCTCATGTGGCGAAACATTGTATGTATAGGTCCACGTTTTGGTATAGCCCTCCCTACCAAGGGTACCTCCCGATATTCAGTATTTTGTTGATTTCTTCCAAATGTTTTCACGGAGTTGTCTAAAAATTGGTATTTGTGAGTCATAACGGATTCTAGCTCCGGTGGCGAAACATTGAATATTTAGGTCCATGTTTTCCTATAGCGCACATTAACACACATTGAATGAGAAAGAAACACGGCCGCTTCGTTAGGGTGTTATTTCAATTCTAATTTTATTTTTACAATATGTTCCTTACGTACTACTGAAACTAATCTAACTTAACCTAGTCGCAGCCACACAATTGTTCTTATCTATTCTAATATTGAATGGAGAACATTGCTGGGCTGCTTATCATTTCATTCTAGTGGTCTTGTGCATCTACTGAGCGCATCGACATCTGTGCGTGTGGGTCATAACCTTTATTATCTGACACATTATCGTATGCATCAGCGCACAAGATCACCGAATTGTTCACATGTGGTATTTTATGGCGGCTGGGAAATATGTAATTTTAGAACATTTATTTTTTATTGCTACATTTTCCCAGCGCCTCAATCGCACTCAAAAGTATGTACAAAGTATTTTGTACACACATTAATACCCACCGATATTCGGTATTTTGATAATCCTAGTCACCTTTACCGACATTATTGTTTCAATTTTTTTTATTTTAGAAGATTTGATAGATGACAATCCTTGAAGTATAAAATTGTCTGTAGAGGCTCCCGTTTTGGTATGACCAAATATAACGGCCTCACCCTCTTTATGGTTTTTGATAAGTTTAACTGCATTATGCAAAAGGTCTTACTGGTATTTGTAGTTTAAAGTGGAGCATGCTTTAATTCAGATACTTCTATATTAAAACAAGTGCTATAGTCGTGCAGGGCCGGGACCATGTGATACCCTACAACACTACAATATGTTAGAAGCCCCCATTATGTCCAAATCCATTTTGGAAGATTTCACTTTTGAAATTATGTCACGGAGCACTGTGAAGATATTACCCTAAGCATTTGACCAGGGACATTTGCACAATATTTACCCACTCCGTCGGGCTGTTAGTTGTTGTGGTCCATTGTATAGCTAAATATAATGCAATGGTCATCCAAAATGCTAGAAGTCTTCCATGCCCTTAACTCTCTTTCTCTCTCTCATTCAAAATTCCGTGGTCTCAATTTTTCGATCAGGATTTTTTTTTTTGTTTGTTTTTGGTTCATTTGAAACCCTAAATTTTTTGCAATCATCTCAAAAGCAAGAGATCCCACTGTATCTCCAAATTTAGACTCATCTATATGATTTGCTTGTCTACGATATTTGGTTATTTCGTCAACGAAATCAACATACAAAACCAAAAGTTCGCCTTTTGTGTATTTCGGATATCGTCTTTAAGTAATGTTGGTATTATTTCACACAAAAGCTGTAGTTCATTCTACTCGCTGTCCTAAACTCTAACTTCATTCGAGATTTCGTGTCCTTTGGTTTCTATTTGTGACTTTTATAACGGCTGCAAAATCAGGAACATTTTTGGTTGTTGGTCCATTTCAACCCCTAAATACATCCTACTTTAAAAAACAGTAGGCCTGGCCCTTCTGAGCCTAGCCCTACCCTTGAGAAAATTTCCATCAGGATCGGACGATAATTGCAATCTGTATATGATAACCCCAACCTGTGTTTAAGGTGAAAAAATATTACAAAATATACACTTCAATATTATAAGTCAAATTGAAAAAATCGCATGCGATAAAAATGTCACAAAATACTACAAAATCTATATTAACATCATCATTGACATATTTTTATGCGATTTTTTTAGATTTTATTCCTTTATGACAAGAGGGCATTCTGAATTGACAAAATTTGTCAAAATCGGTCCAGCCATTCTTGAGATATACGCATTCTAGCTAACATCTCTTTCCTTTGTATATACAAATTGTATATATTTCGCTATATATCTACAATAAATTAACTATCGACATCTACGTAATGGTCAGAATTGACCTTTTCGTCTAATTGTGATTTCACCGGGATTGAAAATATTCGCGGTTTAATGGAAAATTTGACTTTTATTTAACACAAATGTTGTGGCCTAATTAACCCACTAAATATTACCCGATGACCATCAAAATTGGAAGGCTTCTGCCCAGCCCTAAGCTCTAGCCCCATGCCAACTTCCGCTTTGATTGGTCTATAATTGCGACCTGTAGAGCAACTGCAAAATCAGGAAATTTTTCAGTTTTTGGTCCATTTCAACACTAAATATTATGCGATCATCACCAAAAGCAATAGGCTTCTACCATAACCCCACCTCCATTTTAAATTTCGTGAAGATCGGGCCATAATTGCGACCTGTAGAGTGATTACAAATTAACATGGACGGACGGACGGACGGACATATATAGCTAGATCGACTCAGCTCGGCGAGATTGGAAGATACTTTCTTATGTGGGAAACCAATATTTAGAGGTGTTACATAATTTTTTGCCCAATCAAACTTATAATACCCTCAACACATAGTGTTGTAGGGTATAATGATTCCTTTTCTCTAAGGTGGAGGGTATTAAAATTTCGGCCCGGCTTTTTTACTTGTTTCTCAATGGAATTGTCTTAAAATCCACAATATGAGTTCCTTGTGAGTATTTTACCCCCTAGAAGAGAATTATCTAAATAGTTCCACGTTTTAGTATAGTTTTCAGTTGAGCGGTATTTTCCGACCGATTTTTTCAATTTTTCAAGTTTTGAACTTAGCTGCTTTTTTGCTTGCCATACTTCATCTAATACAGATAAAAATATTGGTATATGCAAAATCTGAAGAAAATTGAAAATTTTATGCGAAATAATAAACTTTGATAAACTTTGCGTTGCTGGAAATATTGAGATGTACCAACTCTGAAAGGAAAAGGATGTTAATTTCGCGTTTTATCAGCTTCAAAATTTTGACCCATTGTGGGGGAGGTACCAGAAGGAGCGGACAGATATATTCCATTTTCACCTCAGACCTTGGGTTAATAAAAATATTTTGATGTGTGTAATTTGAAGACATTCGGGCAGTTACATTACATTTTATAAGAGTTATAATTATTTCAAATTGGACCCTTTCTTATTGATGGCTGACTGATTGAAATACCCCATAGCTTTCCAAAAGGCCGTTGATAGCATTCAGTTGCATAGAACCTTAATGCCGCCAGTACCTCCACATTAACCGAATGTGTTCATATTTTATTTCATATAATGTTGAAGAACTACCCCTTTTTATACCCTCCACCTTGGAAAGGAGGATATATTAACATTGTCATTCCGTTTTGTAACATCCCTAAATATTCATCGTAGACCCCATAAAGTATATATATTCATAAACAGCATCACATTCTAAGTCGACGATGTCCGTCTGTCTGTCTGTCCGTCTGTCTGTTGAAATCACAGTCCGATAAATTTGACAGAACAACGGTACCTCCCGGTACCTCCCGATATTCGGTATTTTGATGATTTTTGCCACATTTTTTCATGGATTTGTCTACAAATTGGTATTTGTTGGTCTTAATGGGTTCTAGCTCCGGTAGCGAAATATTGTATATATAGGTCCACGCTTTTGTATAGCCCTATATAGCGGTACCTCCCGATATTCGGTAATTTGATGATTTTTGCCACATTTTCCGACGAATATGTCGAAAAATTGGTATTTGTGGGTCATAACTGGTTGTAGTGTTTCCATTACCCTAAGGTGGAGGGTATTGAAAGTTCGGCCCGGTCGAATTTAATGTTTTTTACTTGTTCACTTGTAATGCCCGTAATTCGTGACCCACTAGAAGGTCGTGAAGGGCAACAATACTTTTTTTTGCTAAAGATGGACTTACAAAGTAAAGTTCTTCAAATTCAGTTGCCGTCAAATGGGTTATCTAAATGCCGCAGTTCATGTTGTTTAACTTTTGACACTGTTATAGTAACAACCACACACGAAACGTCGTTTAATATGTATTCTAAAGTTTGTAATTCAATTATTTTTGAAAGTTAACAACTGATAATATGTTGTTGTCTACTTAACGGCAAACTTGAGTATAATAATCTTTAACCTTTACGCCTCTGTAGTATTTATGGGAACTCGAAACAACATTTAAATATTTTTCTATATCTCCGATTTTGCTATATATATATATATATATATATATATATATATATATATATATATATATAGAAAAATATTTAAATGTTGTTTCGAGTTCCCATACTACAGAGGCGGCGTATGACAATTCCAACGGAATTTGGCTTTGTCTTGTCTATATATATATATATATATATATATATATATATATATATATATATATATATATATATATATATATATATATATATATATATATATATATATATATATATATATATATATATATATATATATATATATATATATATATATATATATATATATATATATATATATATATATATATATATATATATATATATATATATATATATATATATATCGAGTCTTCCGCCCTAACTAACACTAAATCAAACCTAATGCCACATTTCAGATTTCAAGTACTACCCCACATATAACCAAATCACTTGTGCACCTGAGTACTTCTGGTGTACATATTCTTAAAATTTCGAAAAATACTTTAGTTTGTTTATCCTACGCAACATCAAGGACTCTCACTCCAAATTTCAGATATCTTCCTCTATTTCTTCCCCAAGTACCAAAGTTAATACTATTCAGTAATTTCCGTCCTTTTTAGTAGGTATTTCCAAGTTCCCCGTCATATATCAACCAATTCGTACAAAAGGTCATCCTAGTTCCAAATTTTCAGACTTCCAACTCATTTCTATACCCAAGTACCAAGTTTAGAACCATTTAGTAGTTTTTAGTACGTAATTCTAAAATCGCTTCATATCTCAAACCTACACATCAACATCGACCACAATTAAAATATCTCAACCTTAATTGACCGTAGGGATATGTCAATACTAAATTTTGTACCCTTTTTACCTTTTGTACTCTTGTAGTATTTATTTCCAAAAATAATTCCAAATTTCACAACTCCAGCTGCATAGGTTCAAATTGAATCCAATTTATACTAAAATTTAGTACCATTTAGTATACATAATCCAACCCTAAATAAAGTAATCTTCATTTGAAATTTTAAAATTGTACCAAATTTAGTACATATAAGTTCGAAACTTCCTACTTAACTCAATCCTACACTCCAAATTTACGAAACTGACTCTATACCTCAGTCACACAATCCATAGAAATCTTATTTCAAATTTCAAAATTTCAGTTCTACACAATTCCAACTTGTACGAAATTTAGTACCAACCTGTATCCATATATATATCACTACCCATTTTCAGGATTCCAGCCATATCGGTTCACCCAAATCGAAATTGTACCAAATTTAGTAACATAAAGTACATATAAGTACTAATTGCCAAAGCTTCCATATAGTACAGATAAGTACGAATTTGCAAAACTACTTACATCATACAATCTAACAGAAAGTTTATTCTCAAATTTCAGGTTTCTAACTTTACAGGTTCACTCAAAATGTAAATTGTACCAAATTAAGTACCATTTAGTACACATAAGTCCGAATTTCCAAAACCATGTACATACCTCAGCTCTACAATGCGATCTTTGTTCCAAATTTCAGGATTCCAACCCTATTGCTTTCCCAAAAAATAAAGTGAATCAAATTCGTACACATAAGTACGAATGCTCAAAACTACCTACATTTTCAGTCCTAGAATGAAAAATATTGTCCAACTCCTATCGCACATCCCCCTATAAAGGGTCAGTCAACATTATGAATAAAAATAACGCACCACAGAATTTATTTAAAACAAGGGTCGACCATTGGATACCCTACAACTCTAGAATTTGCGATACAATTTGCAGTAAAGCAAATTAGTTTCAAATTTCAGGATTTCAACACTGTTGGTTTTCCCAAAATTTAAATGGAACCTTATTTAGTGCCATATAGTACGAATTTACAAAACTACCAACATTTCTCAGTCCTAGAATGCAATTGAAATATTATTTCCAAGTTTCTGACTCTATCTGTACAAAACTACCTACATACCCCATTCCTACAATGCAAAGTAATCTTATTTCCGAATTTTTAGGTTTCCAGCTCTATCGGTTCACCCATATCCAAATTGTACCTAATTTTGTACCATTAAGTACCGTTCCTGCACATAAGTACAAATTTTGAAAATTACGCTCATACGCCAGTAATGTTAATTTCCAATTTTAGGACTCCAACTCCATCCTTTCCCCCAAATTTAGTACCCTTTAGTACATTTCGTATTAATGAGTACACACTCCCAAAATTACCCCTTATATCGACCCTACTCCTCAACCTCCATTCCCATTCCAAAATTCAAGTTTTTAGCTTTAACCGTCCACATAATACGAAATCGTACCAAATGTAGTACATTTTAATACTTTTCGTACACTTATGGTGCGAATTTCCCAAATCCCTTTGGTGCATAAATCACTCACTCCATTAATTATTCCAAATTAAAGAGTTCTAGCTCTACTGGTTCGTCAAATATAAATGGTGTCATATTTAGTACCTTTTAGTACTTTTCGTACCGTTCTGGTAGGTATTTCCAAAAACCCAGCCTTATCTGACTCCTTCTCACCAAGAGTGACCCTCACCCAAAATTTCAAGATTCATTAAGTCAGTCAATCACTTTACTCTTTTATTAAAATAGATAATGGCCATAATCTGAGAGCGAAAAACAATGCGACATAATTGTTTTATACCCTCCATCATACATAGTATGGAGGATATATTAAGTTTGTCATTTCGTACGTCGACACGGAGTGTCGTTTACTAAAGATTCAGCGTCAGTAAACGAAGAAAAACATAACAAAATACAATGAGTCATTGATGCCCAGTAAAAATTTTGAAGCTAATTGGGTTGGCAAACACATTAAAAGTCGGAGAAAGCCGTACAAAAGCATTTTGGTGAGAATTTTCCAGAAAAAAAGTTATTCGTTATGGAATTCAAGCGTAATAGTGTGATTTTTTTATATTTGGCTGTAAAACCACAAGTGGCTATAGTTTGAGCACTCCAGCATTTAAATGTGAATAAATCTTTTGTGTCTCGTACCATTGCTCGTTACCGTGATACTGATGAAAAATGAGCTTGGGGTAAAGCCATTGAAATTCCAAAAAGTGCAAGAACTTACACCGCAGCAGAAAGAAAATGGACTCAAAAGAGCTAAAGAGTTGCTTCGCTCGGCCGAAAGTGGTGAACTGGCGAATTTGGTTTTCTCCGATGAGAAAACATTCGTTATCCAGCAGTTTGTAAACAAACAAAATGATACGCACCTTCGGTTGTCCACTAGAACTCAAGCGCCGGCCATGGTGATGGTGTGGGCCGCCATAAAAACCGATGCTCGCTCTCACCTCGTATTAATCGACCGTGTCATTAGAATAAATGCCGAATATTATAGCGAAAATATTCTGGAGGGTGTATTAAAGCCTTGGGCACGCAAACAATTTGGCCACATACCTTGGACATTCCAACAGGACTCAGCACGCGCCACCCAAGAATGCTTACAAAATGAGGTTCCTCGCTTCCACCAAAATCTCGGGATACCAATCCGTTGGACTATTGTGCCTGGAGTAATTTGGAAAGCAAACTTGGCACTAAAAAATACCAAAGTGTCGATCACCTCAAGCAAGCGCTTCGCCGGGAATGGGCCAAAATACCGCAGAGCAGCATCTGGGCAGCGTGTGACGGTTTCATTGATCATTTGAAGGCCATAATTCGTGTCATGGGTGACTAATTCGAACAAATTTAAACTTATTCTAAAATTTGATGCTATTTCCGACATTTTTTGCTTTCATTCAATAAGATTAAAAAAAGATTTACAAAAAATGTAAAAATTATGGCGTTTGACTTTGTTGCAGTTTTTCATCTCACCCTGTATCTTTGTCCGATTTGTCTTTTTTTGTTCGCCAAATGTGTAATATTAGTTCAATATTAGGATGAATGATTGGCACATGCGATCAAATTCAGCTTAGAAACAAGTATGCCACATTTGGTGGAAATCGGTTCAGATCTAGCTGTAGCTCCCATATGTATTCTTCATCCGATTTGTTGTTTTTGTTCTCCACAGCCGTAATATGCACTCCGTAACAACGATATACGAGGAAATATATTAAATACCGCTCAGAAATACCTTTGCCAAATCTTATCGAAATCGGTTCAGATTTGAATATAGCTCCCTATTAACCGATTTAATGTGCCTAGAAAGTGTCATATCATCTCAAATCAGTTGGATTTTGATGACGAAATCGGTTAAGAGGAGTATATACTTCCACATATTAGTTCCTTACGGCTTTAAATTATTTCTGCTTGAAAGCCATAATACGCATTCAAAAACGATCATAAATTCCCCATATAACGCTAATTTGTCTATTAAATATACATATATGTTGGATATCATAAAGTCTAAAGTTTTTTTTTTCAAATTATTTGCCAACCTTTTGAGGCCTAATTGAGAGTTTAGACAAAATAAAAAAGTCACAAAATGTTATAATGAGGTTATAAATTAGCTTCATAAAACATGATTGTCTACATAAAGTTCTGCATAGAGCAAACAAAAATTGGCAATCTACTTTGTAAATAGTTACAACTTAAAAAAAAAACAAAACAAGTAAAAAAGTATCAGTAGGTTTTGCCGACAGATGTATACCCTCAGCCAATGTTCGATTATTTTAAAATATTTTGACTTCTGTTATGAATTTTCAAACTCTTGACCCTCTATGGAGTGGGTTTGGAAAGAATGGGTCAATATTGTCAATTTCGTATCTGACCTAAATAAATATGGCATAAATATTATTATATAGATATGAGAAAATCGAACATTTATATCCAATTTATGGGAAAATCATAAATTCCATATTCATCTCAGGATTCTGGGTGGGAGACATATATTTAGATATAGCAAGTTGTAAAGAGTCTCTGAGTTGTTTCTGTTTATGACAGATAAAAGTATTGAAAATTTTGTCCCTTTGGGGGTGAGGTGCCAGAAGGGGTTCGCAGATATATTGCATATTCACAACAGATTTTGTGTTAGTTTTGAAATGATCCGAATGATCCGAAATGATCCGATCTCTACCATCTTTATAATAGATCTTGCGTTGATGGAAATATTGAGACGTACCATGTATGGAATGGAATCGGATGTTGATTTCGCTTTTTATGAACTTTATGGAGCGTTTGTGGGGGAGGTACCTGAAGGAGTGGACCGATATTGCCCATCTCCGAACTCGATCTAAGTTTGACAAAATCGGACCAATCGGATACTCCCTTCGAGAGTTATCGTGCGCACCAGCCAGCCAGATAGGCGGACGGACGGACATCGCTAGATCGACTTCAAAATATTCTGAAACGGATTTGGTCCAAAGAGACCTAGGGTCTAAAACCGTTATTTCGACTAGGCACGGTTTGACCGTATCAAATTGTATATACCCTCTGTAGCCATATGTCGGAGGGTATAAAAAATAGATTTTGTAGTGGTCTAGGGTATCATATCATCGACCACACCCGACTACAGACCTTTTCTCATGTCCATTCATATGCAAAAACAATGAAAGTATAAATGATATTGCCTCATTGTTGGTTGTAAGACCAAAAGAGCTAATATATGAAACTTGTACGCATACATAGGCATGTGTCGCACAGAAAATACAAAACATCATAATAGGCATCATCTCCGGTTTGACCACATGTACGTATCTACGACAGTTTTTGTTTTGACAATACGCGTTTAAGTTGCTAATTAAATTTTTGCAATTTTATTATTTGTTTTTTTTTTTCTTGAGATGTGGTGTGTATCTTGTTTTTCGGACTTCATAAATATGTATTTAATTAATATATTTATATGTTAGTGGTATAAACGACCACTTTTATTATATTTTGTTATTTGTTATTAAGGAGTAAGGTGCTCTTATGCTATATTGCATATTAGCATATAACAGAAGATAATAATTTGATATTTAAACTATTTTGATATTTAATTCTAATACACATCTTGCTAAAAAAAAAACACAAAGCAACAGTTTTCACATTAAAAACTTTATTTATAAGCAAGTGAAAACAGTGCTTAGTTCAAGCGAACTGAATTTATATAA
The DNA here is from genome assembly GCF_030504385.1 of Musca domestica. Classification (NCBI taxonomy): domain Eukaryota; kingdom Metazoa; phylum Arthropoda; class Insecta; order Diptera; family Muscidae; genus Musca; species Musca domestica. Next base: position 3,419,352 of record NW_026712338.1, on the reverse strand, counting down.
ACTGCAATATGAGGAAATCTCAGATATATTCACTATTGGCTTTAATCCTCGTGAAATCCTTTAAACCTCGTGAATCAGGACTCCGAAATGCAAGCGAGGTTCACTCTCGACTGGAATTCGAGCAGGTGTACTCCTGCGAGTAGAAATAAGAAATTTCTATGTATTCGAATAAGACCGAGTATGATTTGCTCGTTTTGATGGTTTTTTAAGCAGAAGAATCTCGCGAGCACTCTCACATAAAAAAATATGAGTGGAGAGTCGTTCTAATCACGATATACCTAGAAAGAAGTCGTATTCAAGATTAATAGCGCGTTTACACAAGAAATGTTTACCATGGTTAACCGTGATAGTTCCTCAATCGTAATAAATTTAATGTCTATTTGTGATTTTAAGATTTAAAACGGTAAAGAAAGTCTTAAAGTCGGGCGGGCCGACTTTATGATACCCTACACCACTTTGCATATTTAGTATATCTTCACATCACAAGTTTTTATGGGGAATTTGTGAGAATTAAATCATACCAACTACGATTACAGTTATAACAAGTAAGCAAAGGATATAGTCGTGCGGGGCCGACTATGTGATACCCTACAACACTACAATATGTTAGAAGCCCCCTCATGTCCAAATCCATTTTGGAAGATTTCGCTTTTGAAATTATGTCACGGAGCACTGCCCAGATATTACCCTTAGCATTTTGACCAGGGAAAATTTTTCAATATTTATGCAATGACCATCCAAAATGCTAGAATTCTTCACTGTGCTTAACTAACTTCTCAGGCGTGTCGATTGGCTTCAATTGTGTTATCATGATTTTTTTCTGTTTTTGTTTCATTTGAACCCATCAATATTTTGCGATCATCTCCAAAAGCAATTTGGCTATATTCGTCAACGAAATCAGCATAAAGGAGCCAGAAGTTCGCCTTTTGTGTATTTCGGATATCGCCTGTAAGTAATGTTAGTATTTTTTCACACAAAAGTAGTGGTCCATTCTAACCGCTGTCTTAAATTCTAACTTCATGCAAGATTTTGTGTCCTTTGGTTTCTATGTGTGGCCTTTATGACGGCTGCAAAATCAAGAACATTTTGAGTTGCTGGTCCATTTCAACCCCTAAATATATTGCGGACATCTTTGAAAACAATAGGCTTAGCCCTTCTGAGCCTAACCCTGCATTTGTCAAAAATTTCGTGAGGATCGAATGATAATTGCAATCTGTGTATAAATAATAACCCCAACCTGTGTTACAAAGTGCAAAAATATTACAAAATATACACTTCAATATTATAAGTCAAATTGAAAAAGACCATGCCATAAAAAATATGAAAAAATAAAAAAATGTCACAAAATACCACAAAATCTATATTAACATCATTATTGGTATATTTTTATGCGATTTTTTTTAGATTTTATACTTTTATGCCAAAAGGGCATTCTAAATTTACAAAATTTGTCAAAATCGCTCCAGCCATTCTGGAGATATAAGCATTCTAGCTAACATCCCCTTCCTTTGTACATATACATTGTATATATTTCGCTATATATATCCGATATTTTTACTATCGACATCTACGTAATGGTCAGAATTGACCTGTTCGTCTATTTGTTTTCGCCGGCATTAAAGATATTCGCGGTTTAATGGAAAATTTGACTTTTATTTATCACAAATGTTATGGTCTATTTCAACCACTAAATATTACCCCATGACCATCAAAATTAGAAGGCTTCTGCCCAGCCTTAAGCTCTAGCCCCATACTAACTTCCGTTTCGATTGGTCTATAATTGTGACCTGTAGAGCAACTGCAAAACCAGGAAATTTTTCAGTTTTTGGTCCATTTCAACCCCTTAATATTGTGCGATCATCTCCAAAAGAAATAGGGTTCTATTCGGGCCTTAACCCCATCTAAATTTTAAATTTCGTGAAGATCGTGCCATAATTGCGACCTGTAGAGTGATTACAAATTAACATGGACAGACGGACGGACATACATAGCTAGATCGACTCAGCTCGGCGAGGTAGGAAGATCCATATATACTTTCCTATGTGGGAAATCAATATTTCGTGGTGTTACATAATTTTTAGCCCAATCAAACTTATAATACCCCCAACACAAAGTGTTGTAGGGTATAATTTAAAGTCCAAAGGAACAAATATATGAGAGGAATATCCTCCTCTGGCATTTGTGTATTTTCGGGCCAATTTGGTGCACAATTAAAGATAAAGATATATGTGGGAGCTATAGCTATATCTGAACCGATTTCGATCAAATTTGGCATATTTATTTTCAGGCCTAATCTGGTCGTATGTGCGGAATTCCATAATATTTGGGATAATATTACACGTTTGGTGCACAATAAAAGACAAATCGGACGAGGATATATATGAAAACAGTATCTAAATGTTGACCGATTATCTCCAATTTCAATAGGGTTCGTCCTTGGGTCTAAACAAAATGCATCTGGATCGGACAATAAATGCGACCTGTTCTTTGTTTACAAAAATACATGGACAGACGGACATGCATAAATCGACTCAGAAAGTGATTCTATGCAGATCATCAAAAGGAACTATGGGTCTATCTCGTTTCCTTTTGGCTGTTACAAACAAATGCACAAAGACATAATACCCTGACCACCTTGTGGTGTAGGGTATAAAAACACACACATCGTACCTCGGTCATGTAAGGATAGATCTTAATGGCAACCGACTTCACCATAATTTTTATTTCAACATCCTGAAGTGTGTAGTCTTTTCTACTTGTTACTAAATATACATGTGCATGTTTGTAGTGTTTTGGCTAAACTGTCCTCCCCTGCACAATCGAATTATTTTCTCGATAAGCATATGGTGGAACAATAAAGAAGTAATAATATTATTGTTATTATTTTTAAACTTTCATCACTTAGCAGCAATATGTTATTCCATCGATTTTATTGCGAATATTTAATATTTCGCATTGTTTCTCGGAACCAGAAATTATTTATGTGATCGAATTGTCAAAATGATTTGAATTTATTTGGAGAAACCAGATTTAAGAATTAGCTAAAATTGATTTTTAATATCGGAGTCTTCTTCATTAGCATTTTTCTGAATTTAAATATATTTGCCATTCATGCAGAAGACTTTATTTGTCTGCAGAAAGCTGCAGACTGAATCAAACCAGTATGAATGTGTTGTTGCTGTATGAAATGTTGGCTGCCATTGTTCGTAGCTGCATGGTACCGGATTTCACTACTCTAACCGATTTATGTAGTGTTTTCTGTTAGCAGCTAAATAGAAAGTCATAAATTTGTGGGTGAACCAACGCAACAATAGAATTAATATTGAATCTTTGTCAGCGACACCCCACTTAGACGCGCAGCAAAACTCAAAGAAAGATGAAGGGGTGTTGGGTTTTTGTTAGCAAACTTAGCGACCAAACAAAGAAATCTCTATAGCAACTGCCGTAAGTTGTCTGAAACCAGCTATAGGATACAGTTTTCACAGTTCGACCGTAAGAAATAATGGAAGGAAAAAAATAAATACAAATGTTGAAAGCTTTCGAAATTAAGAGATTCAGTGTAAACAGTCTTTGATGATAAGTACCTAAATGCTTATCCAAATTAAAGCGAAATTCATCAAAAAACCGTATCGTGTATCATTAGCTTGATGTATAGTTCAAACGAAGAGGAGACGGGAAAATACTGTCTTCATATCCTGTAAAACTTAGATATTAAGCTTTTCTCCAAGCACCAAAATCACATATGGCTATTTCTAAATCGATTCCGTTCAAACTTGTCAAACTTTTCTATTCGGAACTTGATCGTATGACCCAATATTCAACTTAATTGAACAAACTGGGCATAGTTGTAGCATGATTTAAATTAATTAGAGGGAAATATCAATGATAGCAATATCTGCATATGGATCGATTTCGTAAAAGAAACTATAGGTCTATTCCATAGATACTATAGGTCTAGCTTGTATCCTTTTGCATGTTACAAAGAAATTCCTAAGGCCATAATACTTTTTAACATAGCGTAAGGCAGGGTACAAATATGCTAAAATATGGTCGAATTTATTTCGGAAATACACATTGTTTGTTATATTCTGGAGAACCAAATATCTGCATATATTTTAGTAAGGTACGGTTATTGTCTTTAAGAATGTGCAATAGAAATTACTACAGCGTTTACACGATATGTATATGTTAAACTTATGACTCCCGCCAAGACCCCCGGTTTTGTATAGCAAAAATATATACCTATGAGTATCCTTTTTCAGCTCTTTCATCCGATTTGCTCCAAACTTGGTACGCCGTAATATTATTATCAATCCTAGGCCGAGTTCAGAGAGGGACAATATCGATCCAGTCCTTCTGGTACCTCCCCCACAAAAGATCACAATTTTTAAAGAAAATAATTCATCTCATAGAACGAGAAAAGTTCATCCGATTTTGTTCATACTTTTCTAATCCTAATATTCATTCAAGTGCTAGATCAGGTGCGAAAATTTCGCACATCCCAATATTTATACCAGCACAATATCTGTTATGAAGAACGATCCACTGCTTCTGGTACCTTCCCCACAACGGTTCAAAATTTTGACTCTCATAAATTGCAAAAATAGCATCCGATTCTTTTCAAACTTAGTATATTTCCATATTTATCTCAACCAGAGACCTGACGTGAATGTAGGATATATAGGTTTACTCCTTCCGGGAGGGATCAGGTTATGTTTTATAAAATGCAAAACAAGTCAGCGATTTTCTTCAAAATTCGTGTATCTCAATACTTCTATCAACCATGGATTTAATAAAAATATAGGATATGTTGGTCGACTCCTTCTGGTACCTCGCCCACAAAAGATTAAAATGTTGTTTCTCTTTTAACTTTGCACATCCCAATATTATTATCAGAATAAGATGTAATGTTAAACTTTCTGGCACCTTCCCCCCGCACAAGTTCAACATTTTCTAAAAATGGAGCCTAAACCAATTTGTATGTAAGAGCTAACCATAACAAATAATGTTGTTATGTCGAATTTATGATCGTTTTTGAATGCGTATAATGGTTTTAAAGCCGAGAGGGACTACTATATGGAAGTATATCCTCCTCTTAATCAATTTCCTCTTAATTTGACGGACTGAACCGATATTCATCAAAACCAATCTTATTTGAGATGATATTACATTTTTAGGCATAATAAACGTGAAATCGAATGAAGATATATATGGGAGCTATATATCCAGATCTGAACCGATCTCTATAAAATTTAGCAGAGGTATTTCTATGCTGTATCTGATAGTTGTGGCCAAATTTCGCTATTGTGGAGAGGATTTTACGGGTGTGAGTGACTTAAATACAAAATCGGATGAAACATATATATGGAACCTATAGCTATATCTTGAACGATTTTCACCAAATTTGATATATTCACCGGGATGAATCCATTCAATTCAGACTTATATTAGCAATTTGGTCCGCAATAAACTTGAAGTCGAGAAAAGATATATACGGCAACTATATTCAAATCTGAATCGATCTCAATCGTAACTACGGGCTTAGCTCGCTTCCTTCTCCATGTTACAAACAAGTGCACAAAGACGTAATAACCTGACCACAGTGTGGTGTAGGGTATAAACATAGTATTCAAATGGAGGAAATAGTCGATATTGTCCAAACATGGCACGTTGAAAAATTTATATCAGATTTTGACCCATAAACGATCAACATTTGGAATAACCATAACGCAAGTAAAAATATATTTTAATAGACTGATATAGACTATGTATAATAAGTTCATGGTCGGTACATATTTTCTACAAATTGTCATGCTCCAAAATATATACAAAATAATTTTGGAATTAACCTACGTAAGTCCTTTATCGGATAATCACATTTTCTCACATTTTCTGTGAATGAACTAAATCGGTTTCGTAATGAGTTGGAATTGTAGTTCGATCTAGGCAAATACCAGAATTTCTGAATTTCAATTAACGATACATAAGCAAAAACGTATGGCTAATAACCCTGCAAGCATTTGGAAGTGAGTCACTCACTCCCTTTCTAAAATACCACTCCTGCGACGCTTCTAATCCCAATAAATGCGATAGTATGTACATTTACAATAACAAAACTATTGTAGTCTACTTTCTATCGTCACGGAGTAACTACGTAGTGAGCCAAGGAAGATAAAATAAGGTGTCGCGTGTGCAGACACTATTTCGCCACATCCATCGATAGTTAACAATTTCTTACGAATTGAACAGAAATAAGACTTTATTCTATCTGAGGACAATAAGACACTGTGGCGCAGTGGTAAGCATGCCAGCTTTGCTCTCTGAACACCTGGATTCGATTTATAAGCCACACATCACATTTTAAATACGTAAAAATTATGTTTGAGTATTTCAACTAATTAGTATAAGTTCCAAGCAAGTCTACATTGAAAAAGTACTAACAAAAAAATGTTAAGTCTGGAGTGAAAACAATTTTTCACTTCCAATAACAGTAAAGGAAGTGACTGCTACGATTACTAGAAGTTATGCTGTATTCGCCATTTAGTCACGCTTAAAATATTGCTGGATAACAAAAACACATCGGTCCATCAGCTTGCGGTGGCTATTTTGTGATTTGCGGCAATCGCTGAAAAACAGACACTCACACACATCGCCACCTCATTGTTTCCGGTAGAATGTAATCAGCACTCAATTGAGAGCACATCACGAATAGTAGTAGATGCATTTGGTTCCCGTCAATCATTCGAGAATTTTCCTCACCCCAAATTCGACGAAGCCACGGAGATGGAAATGGGCCTCGTCACTGAAGATGAATCAGAATTTTCATGTTGTCTCTGCAATACCCAATAATTAAACTCATTCAATCGTGTAGCTCTCCAGTTTAACTAACCTCGTACCTTTTACGAACAAACAAACACATTTCTAATGACTACAAATTTAAGAATTGCGCTCTAGTTGAGACTCTCTTTATATAGTAATACTATATTGCTTACAAGAGGTCACATCAAATTTAATGAATTTCAATTCAGACGAAATCGCATCCGATTTCAAATTTTTATACTACCCATTCAATCACGGTCTTAACTGGTATGATTTACAAATTGCCAATATATGTAACGTATATTTGTTACTGATAGAACTGCTAAAAAATACATAGTGGTGTTGGGAATCATATAATCGACCTCGCTCAACTTTTGCCTTTTTCGTACTAATTTTCTATGAAGAGATAAATAATGTTTTGACTTTTTGACTTGACTTTGACTTTAATCTGAACAAGGATATTTATTTGATTGAAAAAACATTATATAAAATATGGGTAAATGTTTACTCCAACGAATCGATTCAATTTTGTCTAGAGCGTAGATTAAATGTTAGTTAGGAAAATAAAGCATTTTTTAACTAATATACATATGTAGGTCAGTGTGTATCACAACGAGAACAGATGAAAATTTGCGCATTTTATAAGCGGATCATTTGTATGATAATATACTTATGTTCTTGAGAAGCTGTTCGTATACAGTTTGCTCTTGACACACGATATCGAGAGAAAACAAGAGAGCTCCGCTTTAAGTTCGGCAGGATCGGATATGCTACACCTTTTATTATGTGAAAATTAAAATTATGTGAAAATGAAATAAATTAAAATCGCTTAAGTAAATATACTGAATTGAAGTTTTTTCAGTTGAAAAATCCGTAAGTAGATTGAAACAAGTTAAAAAGCAGAAAGTTCGGCAAATGGGATGAATTTGGAAATTTTCAAAAAAAAAAAAAAAAAATCCATTGAAAAATATTGTTACAATCGTTAAAATACCAAATAGAGGGATTTACCGTTATATTATGATCTATACGAAGACCTGGATATACGTACAATTTATATCATAGGCCATTACAATATTTAAACACGAAACTTGAAACAATTCCTGTGTATAATATCGCAAAAACATAAAATAGCGAATATTGGGAGGTACCGTCATTTGGAGATTATACCAAAACGTGTGCCTATATAGCTCATTTCCAATACCAAAAGTCCAGCAGACCAAGCACACATCTGAGTAAATTTTATCAACCTACTTCAATCGTTCGGAAGCTGGAGTTATTTCCACAGACGGATGGATATCGTTAAATCGCCATATAATTTTATGCTGATCAAGAGTATACATACTTTGTGGGTTCTGAAATGTATATTTCGAGTTTTATAAACGGAATGACAAACTTAATATACCCTCCCTAATATGGTGGAGGGTATAAAAAACGTGGATTTGTTTATCCATAGCAATTTCCATCTGTAGCTTCCGAATGCAATAAAGTAGGTAGACAAAATTTTTCTCAAATGTATTTTAGGTCCGTATATCTGTTGGTATTCAATATGGCATATATAGGTCCACTATTAATTATATTGAATCGTTTTCGAGTGGACTTAACCAACCAAGAAATGTCAACAAAAAAAGCTGAGAAATACCGAATATAAGAAGGTGCCGTTGTGTGGTGATATATGGATATGACCCAATAGTGGACCTACATTGAATGTTTTTTAAAGGTGTTAAACTATTCACTGATCCAAAATAACGGCATTAAACCTTGGGTATCTTTGGACCAAATCCGTTTAAGGACATTTGGAGTCGATATCAAATCTAATGAAACATTTATATGGGAGCTATAGATATATCTGAACCGATTTTAAATTCAGGTATGAAAAAGCTAAATATTATTCCACACTTTTTGATATCTCCCCCACTTTTTAATCGTTATAATTCCGATAAAATATGACGTACTTTCCGATATTTTACAGAGGCTCGTCTGTTTATTTTGTTAGGATTTCTTGCAAAAGAGAATGAAACTTCCTTACTCTCAGGAAGAAGTTGCTGGAGAATTCCTGCAGAAAAAGTGAAATTAAAAACAAAACAAAATTGTATTGTTTCTGTACATGATCAAACCCTCTGCTACATCATACAGCAACATCCAAACTGGGTTGCTGTTACAAACAGACAAAATATTTTTTCGCCCATAGAGCAAACTCTTGCTCCAATTTCAGAAATTCTCCAGCCAATCTAATATTTCAAAGAGGAGTCACTCCTGAGGAGTGACTCGTGAGCGCTGCCACACAAAACACAACAAAAGAGTGAAGAGTGGACTCTGTAAAAAACTCACTCTCTACGAGCAATTCTGCTCGCGAACAAGATTCGCTTTCGAGTGAAAATGAGCAAATCTGTGCTATGCATGTGATTGCTAAAAGACATTTGTCTGAAAACTTTGAAAACTCTGAGCAGAAAATGTCCCTCCCTTGCAGAACATTTCTGCCAACAAACAACTTCCCATTACAATTGTAACAAAAATTTGGTATGTAGATAATAACAACTCACAGTCTAAGAAACGGACCTACGAAGAGCTAAGCAATTTTCTAACTAAAACCAAATAATAATATACTCCAAATATAGTTCTCAATAACTACTTAAAATATCCTTGGATAAATATGTTCATTAAGTACTTTCACAATCACGCTAAGATTATTATGATTGGCCAATTATCACGGTTAAAGATTTTAAAGCTTTTTTTCACTTTTATGCGCTGTCTAATACGTTTTTCAACAAAATAATTTATTTGAAATATCGAAAAATTTCAAATTAAAAGCGTCACAATAGTTCTTGTTTTTGAACTACAGAAAACTATAACAAAACATACATTATTAGTGGAAGGTGCACAACAAATCTGACGTCAATATATTCAGGTTTTGACTGTTAGTGTTGCCCCTTTCTTCTAGAAAGCAATAAATATATTTCTAAATTTGAATGTTTGTTTTGAAACTCACTCGCGAGAAAAAAAAAACTAAAAATTAATTTTTGCGACTATGTTTATATAAACATTAGCTAGTATATAGTTTGTACATATATTAAAATTATTTATGCTTAAAAAACTCATTTTGCATAAGTTCAAAACAAAATTAAAAAAAGAAAAAACCCTAAACTAAAAAAAAAAAAACAAAAATGACGCACGCCGCAGTCACTGTTGAGGAGATCAAAAAGTGTTATTTAGAGAAGTTTTACGCTTTAACCTCGATCAATGAAGATTAATTTCCTAGGAAAGAGAAAATGGTAGCAATATTCCTCGCTTGTTTTGAGTATGTCGAAGAAGAAGAAGAAACTCAAAACGGCAATGCAAAACGAATTTAGGAGATTTTTCTTGTCGGCTGGCGGCTAATGAGAGACATTAATCAAGTGATTCCGGTTAATTTCGGAAACGAATTCAAATATAATTCAAACATACGATTTAATTAAATGCTAGCCAATATTTTTCAGTTCTATTTTAAAAATGAAACTTGTTCCTTTTGTATAATTGATACATCGTTTTGAAAATGCTCAAGTGTTCCATACACCATTTTTGAAAGTTTAAGGCGTGTTTATTTAGTTTGCGGGCGGTTTTCAAAGAGAACCTCTTAATTTGACTGATTTCTCTATCTCAAATTGTCATGGGACATAAATGATTACCCAACTGCCACTAAGCATTAACAAACCAGTTCTAAAACAAGTTAAAAAGCACTGCCGACAGGTACAGGGTAGCCCATATTCGACGGACTTTTGGGCCCATTCCAATCGACGAGGCTTGTCCGCAGGCAACATTCTTTGCGTCAATTGAATTTTGTACGGGAACAAATGCAAATCAATGCGAATAATCCGTTGTAAAGTTGACCGAGCCATGCCCAACTGCTGAGAACGGCGTTTTTGGGATGTTCTTGGGAACCTCTCAAAACTGGCTCGTACGGCAGCGATATAATAAGGAGGGGTCCCGTATCAATCAGTTATTCTTGGCTGGCTTGAATAAAGTTAACGATTCACCTTTACCTCGATGGCCATGACCATGTTGATAAATCTCTAAATATTTACGCAAGGCGAATGGCTTAATTTTTATAAAATTAAACAAATTAAATAAGAAGTCTTGATTTGAAATTATCAAAGTCGTTTTTTTTCGTTTTCGCATAGTATTTATGGAACGATTCCTCGTTTACGCAAGTATGTGACATAAACACACTAAAACGTCTTATCAGTTCTCTTTGTAGTACGTAGAAGTAAAATAATATGGAAGTCGCTCCCGAAGCGAAGGAAAGGCTGGTAGTAAAAGTAAGTAAATTCCAATGGCCAACTAAAGCGATTCTGGGTGAACTATTGATGAACTTTAAAAAACATATGGTCATTTGAACGAGCCTCTGCGAGTGCTTCTGGCATGTGTGTGTTTACATTACATCCGATTAACTTTAACAATTCGTTAGAAATTACTGCTGTTACATTTGTGGGAAATATTTACTGATTTTACAAACATAACCTGAAATTGTCTCGCTGCCAATGCCGGGAGGGGAGACTGTAAACATAAGTAAACGCAAGATGAAGTAACTACCTCTTACAATGTTTTTTTTTTCTTTTTGAAATTATTCTTCTAGTTCCTTCTACAATATAAATAATAGCATCTTTAAAAAAAAAAAATAATTTTACTTGCGTCCCAACCAATGCATAATGAATTGGTAGATTTCACACGTTAACCCTGCAAGCATTTGGAAGTGAGTTTCTCACTCCCTCTAAGGTAAATTTCTTTATTATTTCTTTATTTTCTATTATCAAGTATTTACTACTTCGTGGCGCCAAGGAAGGTAAAAGAAGGTGTCGCGATAAAACAGCGGTAGCTAACAATTATTTGAGAATTGAACAAAAATAAAACTTTTTTATTTAAGGATCATATGACATATAAGAAAATATATTTTTTCACTTCCAATAACTGACGAGGAAACGTGTTTCATTTCTTCCCGAAGGATGTAACATCCGAGGTGATTTTTTTCAGCGTTCGAAAATAAACAGTATGGTACTGTACCGTAGTGTTCTGTACCGTTCCGAGGTGGAGTGGTACACTAAGATAATGTACCGTACCGGAGCACAACCATTAAAAAATATTTTAGTGATACTGTACCGGAGCACAACAAGAATCGTACTGTACCGCAGTCGGAGCACTAAAAAACGTAGTGTTCCGCAGTCGGAGCACTACGACATCGTAGTGTTCCGCAGTCGGAGCACTACAAAATCGTAGTGTACCGCATGGCGGAACATTAAAAAAATAATGTATCGGTAGTGTACCACATATGTGTTGTTTACGATTTGTGAGAAAAATTAGATGTTTTATGATTTTGATAATGCAAAAATTACTAGCATAATTCAATATTATGAAAATAAAAGCTGGATTTATTTCATTTGTCATGTATGTTTAGATTGGTTGTAAGATTGAAGAAAGTAGAAAAATATGGGAATAGGTAGAAAGAATATAAAAGGACCAAATCTGAAGTCATAATAATTTGTATTTAACCATTCAAAATTGAAATTTTCCACGAAAAAGGGTATTTTAGTGGTTGCATTGCAATGGGTTATTATGCAAATAATTTACCTGCTATTTTGTGGTACCGAAAAATGAATGAGTGTTGGTGTACAAAACTAAATATTTTACAGTGTATGGCTGAGTGTTCAAAATCAGTTCGATTTTCTAATGTGGTCATGTGCTCAACTACGATTTTTTAATGCACCGATTGCGGAACACTACGTTTTTTTAGTGCTCCGACTCCGGTACACTACGATTTTTTAGTGTTCCGACTGCGGTACACTACGATTTTTTAGCGCTCCGACTGCGGTACACTACGATCATCGTTGTGTTCCGGTACAGTATCACTAAAATATTTTTTAGTGGTAGTGTACCGGAACACTACCGCTAAAAATTTTTTTAGTGATACTGTACCGGTACAGTACACTATGTTAGTGTACTGTTTATTTTCGAACGCTGATTTTTTTCGATTAGGTGTGACTCATAAGTCACTTCTGGGTTATTTTTTGCCCGCAGGGAAACTATTAATATTTAAAGCGGCCCAATCACTATCCATTTGTAAAGCCGTCTGTGAATTGTATTAAGTTTAACACTGCAAGCAAAAAATATCCCGCAAATCACTTAGAAGTCACACCTAAGCGATAGATATCATCGCGTTTGATATCGATTTCGCATTGGAAATCGAACCGAGGTGTTCAAAGCTGCCATGCTTACCACTGTGCCACAGTGTCTTATATGATTCAGATAGAGTAAAAACTTATTTTTGTCCAATTCGTAAATAATTGTAAACTATCGATGTTTTATCCGATGGAAGTCACAAAATAATGTCTGCACACGGGACACCTTATTTTATCTTCCTTGGCGCCACTACGTCGTAGCTCCGTGACGATAGAAAGTGGACAACAGTAGTTATTAGGCATAGAGGAGTCGCAGAAGTCGCATCTTAAAATGGGGGTGAGTGACTCACTTCCAAATGCTTGCAGGGAAGAATACATTCAATATTAATTGATTGATGAAAATCGAAGTCGTTCCTTTATAAAGTTGTCAATTGAAATGTTTTAAATGTTGCATAGATAGGTCGGTATATAGAGGCTAAAGGAAAACGAGGGCCTATATGGGCAATCTTTGGCCACCAACTACAAATACCGAATTTTCAACAAATCTTTTAGAAATTCTGGCTTAAATCGTCAAAATAACGTTTTGTTTTTCAAAATCTTGAACCCTTTGTGGGGGAGGTAACAGAAGAAGTGGTCCGATCTTTACCATCTTTATAACAGAAATTGCGCTGATGGAAATATTGATATGTACAAAGTCTGAACGGAATCGAATATTAATTTCGCGTTTTATGAGCTTCATGAATATTTAACATTTTTATCTTTGTGGGGGAGGTACCAGAAGGAGTGGACCTATATAACCCAATTTAACAGCAGATCTTGTGTTAGTAAAAAAATGGAATGTGTGATAGAAATATTCAGATGTGCCACTGAATGGAATCGGATGTTAATTTCGCGTTTTATGAGCTTCATGAATATTTAACATTTTTATCTTTGTGGGGGAGGTACCAGAAGGAGTGGACCTATATAACCCAATTTAACAGCAGATCTTGTGTTAATAAAAAAATGGAATGTGTGATAGAAATATTCAGATGTGCCACTGAATGGAATCGGATGTTAATTTCGCGTTTTATGAGCTTCATGAATATTTAACATTTTTATCTTTGTGGGGGAGGTACCAGAAGGAGTGGACCAATATATTCCATCTTAACACCAGACCATGGGTTAATAAAAATATTGTGATGTGTGTAATTTGAAGACAATCGGAAAATGAAGACACATTTTACAAAAGTTATAACTATTTAAAATGTTAACCCTTTTTGGGGGAGGTACTTGATGGAGTGGACCGATATTGTCCATTTTCGCATCTGAGTTAGCAGTGATGCAAATATTAGGATTTTCAAAGTTGGAGAAAAATCGGATTATTCTTTCTCTTTTTATGCAGTAAAATATTTTTTTTATCAAATTTCGGCCTATTGTGGGGGAGGTGCCAGAAGGTGTGGACCGATATTGCCCATCTCCAAACTCAATCGAAGTTTGATAATAATATTACGATGTACCAATCGGATACTCCCTTCGATAGTTATTGTACGCACCAGCCAAGCAGACAGACCTAGGGTTTAAAACCGTTATTTCGATGAGTACGTTTTGGTCGTATCAAATGATATACACCCTCTCTAGCCATATGACTGAGGGTATAAAAATACGAATGTTAGAAAAAAAATGTTAAATAGGGGCGCCAAATGAAAAATATATTTAGGAGTTAGCCTAATTCTACCTCCCGTTTTTTAAATGCACTAAATATTCTTAAGATCACAATGCGATTGATGAGAGGACATGATATTTCCAAATTATCAAGAATACTTGTGCCAATCAAGTTTTTTCTTTTTTGACGATAAATAATTTGGAAATTAATTCCCGCTCATTTCGAGTAAGCCAAATAAATTAATGGCTTGTTGAATATCAAATATAAATATCAAATATACCGCAGCCACTGCTCAGTAAAGTTAAAAAAAACCAGCAAAACCGTTATCTACAACACACAGCCTAAATTTCAAAGTTTTCTCAAATCTTGAGAAAATGTTGAATAATCGAAATTGTACCCTTCTTCATATGCTTATACATGTCATTGTATAATAAGCTCACGAAAGTATTATTATAATAGACTTATTCTTGTAATTTTATTAAATTTTACGTTTTGCCATTGTTATTCATTGAATTAACCATTGACGAAATACATGACCTTCCTAGCTGCCACAACATCATGCTTTAACTCTAAATCTCGATTTCTTATTTGAGCTTCTGCGTCTCTTTCAAAAACATTATATTTCACAAGACCAGTTTGATGAAATTTGGTTGAATTCTTGCCACTTTTTTGTTGCTTTCCTCCGAAATCAGATTGAAATTATATTGGTACCGATCAGCAAATATTGCTCAGCTGTCAGTTTCGTTTTGAAAAACATAACTCTTCGTAATTGAGAGTAATATAAAGTAAAGCCAATGGGAGAATACATTAGACTAGTACTTCCCAAAATATGAGTCGGAACCCACTAGTGGAAAATATTTTGTGGCCGCGAAATTTGGAAAGGATACGAACTTTAATTAGCGACACTCATCCGAAAGCGCAGATATAACCTCTGTGTTTTTATGATACGCACTAACCGACCAACAACACTTACGCGGCCTAATTTTATCTGCCAACATTCTCTTGTATTCAATTGTTTATATTTACAAACTAAGCACAGTTTTCAGATATAAGCATTCTAACTAACATCCCCTTCCTTTGTATATACACATTGTATATATTTTGCTATATATATCCGATATATTTACTATCGGCATCTACGTAACGGTCAGAATTGATCTCTTCGTCTATTTGTGATTTCGCCGGAATTAAAAATATTCGCGGTTTAATGGAAAATTATACTTTAATTTAACACAAATGTTATGGGCTTTTCATCCACTAAATATTACCCAAAATTGGAAGGCTTCTGCCCAGCCCTATGCTCCATGCTAACTTCCGCTTTGATTGGTCTATAATTGCGACCTGTAGAGCAACTTCAAAATCAGGATTTTATTCAGTTTTTGGTCCATTTCAACCCCTAAATCATCTCCAAAAGAAATAGAGTTCTATTCTGACCCTAGCCACACCTCCAATCTAAATTTCGTGAAGATCGGGCCATAATTGCGACCTGTAGAGTGATTACAAATTAAGAATGACAGACGGACGGACATACATAGCTAGATCGACTCAGCTCGGCGAGATAGGAAGATCCATATATACGTTCCTATGTGGGAAACCAATATTTCGTGGTGTTACATAATTTTTGGCCCAATAAAACTTATAATACCCCCAACTCATAGTGTTGTAGGTTATAAAGACAAATTTCTTCGGTTGATTTGGACATCAGTATGGTTAAGACTGCTGTACTGTACCTTTGCTAAAGGTGAATGCAAAAATCCCCACATCATCATTGATGCATTGATGGAAAATTGTAAACTCCATAGAACTCTCAAGGAGATACATAAAGAAAAATCACTTCTCTAAAAGAACACTATGAGGATGTGATGTGGTCCTGCAAAAGTACATTAATTGCCGCCAAAGTAAATGCAGCCAAGCTGTCAAAATGAATAAAACACTTATTTTCTTAAAAACCAAATAAATAATAGCAATTAAACGTTTATATTGCCAATTAGCGGTTCAAGCCGTTTTAATTATACGCTAACTAGGGCTGGGCAGAAGCCATCCAATTTTGATGGTCATCGCGTAATATTTAGTGGGTGATATATACCATAACATTTGTGTTAAATAAAAGTCAAAAAGAAGAATGCTTATATCTCAAGAACGGTTGGACCGATTTTGTCAAATTTTGTCAATTCATAACGCCCTATAGATTGCAATATTATATAGAGATTGCAATTATCGTCCGATCCTCACGAACATTTTCATAAGGGTAGGGTTAGGCTCAAAAAGGCTAGGCCTATTATTTTTAAAGATGACCCCAAATATTTAGGGGCTGAAATGAACCAACAACTAAAACGGTTCCTGATTTTGCAGCCGTCAAAAGGACACAAATTTCACAAATGAAGTTAGAGTTTAGGCCAACAGGTACTACTACTTTTGTGTGAAAAAAATACCAACATTTCCATTCTACAGAAACTCTGAAAAATAACTCCCAGACGAAATCCAAAATACACAAAATTTTTCCTGATCACACAATTGAAACCAATCGGAATTTTACAGGAGAAGAGAGTTAATGACAGGGAAGAAGTCTAGCGTTCTGGATGACCATTTGATTATATTTGGCTGTAAAATGGACCACAACAACTAACAACATGACGGAGTGCGTAAATATTGTCCCTGGACAAAAAGCTAAGGGTAATATCTGGGCAGTGCTCTACGACATAATTTCAAAAGCGACATCTTCCAAAATGGATTTGGACATAAGGAGGCTTCTAACATATTGTAGTGCTGTAGGGTATCATATGGTCGGTCCAGCACAACTATAGCCTTTGCTTACTTTTTTTTAAATAATATAATAATTTTAAGTTAAGAAAGGTTGATTAAATTCGAAAAAAAAAAACATAACCTTGAAGCTATAGTTTATGAAAATAATGGACTTTTCACAATATCGAGTTTTTTACCAGCAGAATTTGAGACGTTTCAATTTTTTTCTATACAAAACAATGCATAAACCAAGGCAAATAGTGTCCCATGGGATCGTCGGGCTGGGCCGACTTTATGACATCCTACACCATTATGCATATTTAGTAGAGCTTCATATAACAATTAAAAGTTTTTGCTGGATAATTAAATCATACAAGCTATTATTATAATTATAATTTAAGTTCGAAGCACTAAATCTGCCGAAGAATTTGTATCTTTTCAATTGGGGCTTGTATTGTCCATTTGGTTAAATCGGATAAAGGTATATATGGGAGCTATATCCAAATCTGAACCGATCTCCATAAAATTTGGCATTGGTATTTCTGAGCTTTATTTGATATATGTCCCTGAATATCACGGCTGAATATTACGGATGATATTGTTCATCCGATTTGTTATATTTGTTTCTGACAGCCGTAATATGCACTCCGGAGCTACAGCTATATCTGAACCGATCTCCACGAAATTAGACGTACTGCATTTGCAATTTTTGGGAGTACAATCAGTAAAATACCAAATATAAAGGGTGCAAAATAGTAGAGCGAATGGGACTTTTAGTAAGAAAAGGTTTTCTATCCTTCCAAAAATTCTTCCTGAACATTTAAGATACCTTAAATTGCTTTTGCAGGTCATGATATCGATCATAAATAACCATCGTATGATTTAAGCCATTTTTGGGGTCTTCGCCACTTTCTTCTATTTTTGGCCCTTATTTGGCATCTTTGTTTCTTCGCATAAAATTTTCGGAGTAGGGCCCATATTGGTCTTGACCACTAAAAAATTGTATTTATGCTACCCTGGGGTAAGGAACCATCGTACAGATAATTGCCACATAGAAATTTATTCATGTAAAGTCCCCACATTGGAGTATCCCCAAGTCCACTTTCACATCTAATGTGAGATCAGAAAAGAAAATTTTGTATTCTATTGAATTTGTAACCCCCAAGAGAATATTGGTTGGGAACGTAGATTTGGGATGTACATCTATATGAAATAAATTGTGAAAATATGAATAAATTACAAATATAAGAAAGTAGCACGGGACCGAATATTTGTTGAATCGTCATTGAATTATACTATGATGAAAAATATGGACTTTAGGCGTCTCCAATTTACAATTTAAATGACAAATAAAATTAGTTCCCATCTTACGGTAATGGGTGTAAAATAGTATTTATATTTGACTATTCTGAAATCAGTCTGACCTCAATTATGAGGTGGATAAAACTATTTTTACTTAAATCACGTGATTTTTTTCAGTTTGACATGCTATGTTTTTCGATTTGGCCTCCATTTGTCATCTTGGATTATAAGGGGTGAGGAAAGTTTTCAATGTAGGTCGATGTTTCGCATTTTACCATATTTCAAAGGATTTGGCTAAAAATGTGTTTTTGAGGGTGAAAATCTTACACAAAAATTTCAACATATCTATAAATTTTAGAATTTTCTCCATGTAATAGTACCCCATCAAGTCCACCTTTTGGCGGACAAACAGACCGACATGGTTAGGGGGACTTATGAGGATTCTTATGCACAATCTGTGGTTCTAATGGGTTTAAAAAAGTAATAAACTTTGCCTATTCTTAAATCAATTAGCCCTCAATTATGAATTGTACAAAGTACAGTAAATTCCAAATTACTGCTCATTTGACTAAAAATTAAAAAATACATGGACAGACGGACGGGCATGCATAAACCGACTCAAGACGATATACCCTGTCCGTCCATCTGTTGTAATCACGCTACAGTCAAAGCGAATTAAGATAGGAAGCTAAAATTTTGCACATTTTGTCTTAAATTGTACACAAGGAGTTCTTTATGAGTACTTTACTCCCTGACAGAGAATAGTCTACATAAGTCCACGATATCGTATAGCCCTCATATAACGGTACCCCACGATATTCGGAACTTTTTTGATTTTAGCCACATTTTTCAATGAAATTGTCTGAAATTCTACACAACGAGTTCTTCGTAACTACTTCACCCCCTGGAAGAGAATTGTTTATATAAGTTCACGATATCGTATATCCCCCATATAACGGCACTTTCCGATATTCGGTATTTTTATGATTTTAGTAATAGTTTCCAAAAGAATCATCATCATCATTTTGTATATAATGTTTGGAACCGTTACTACAGCCTATGACTTAAATTACGTATGCAGGACCACGTCTTCGTATAGCCCCCACATAGCGGTTTTCATTTAAGAGGTATTTTTTAACAGAATAGCTGATTTTTTACTTGTTTTTTGTAATTGTACCTTTGACAACATCTCATGGTCAAAATGTACATTCATAAATACACAAATCAGAGATTGCAACCTGCTTTTTATTCAGTTAAATTTGACAAGATATATTACAGAAAAATGCGGAGCTGGATGTTATTTGATATAATTTTAAATTGAATTAATTGCACCTTGCTATTATTCTTTTATAAATATTATTATACAAAATAAAAAATTGTATTAAATTGTTTAAATTTATTTTAAGTTTAAATTTATATTATTATACATTTTGAAACTAAGCCCATAAAAATCACATGCATACAATTTTTTTTTTTTGTAACCTTGCAAATTAAAATACGATAACAAAGCTAATTTATTCAGATTTCTATTAAAGATTTTTTTAGATTTTTATTAAATTTTGAGTTTTATTAAAATAATGCTTCATTGCCGGTAGTCGCTCCCACTTGCCAATTGTCGGTATGACATGTTTCAACAGTCGTTATACCGATTTTTTTGTAAGGATAATAATAATAAAAAATTAATTTATTAAAATATAATATTTTTTTAGTTAAACTGATTCGACGTCTTTCTTTCATTTTTCTTAAGAATATGGATTATCCCGTTTATGCTGAGGATCTTCACAGACAAAAACTTAATTTTTATTAGAATATATCATCTTTTCTTAGCGAAATTTTACACAACGACAGCTGACATTATATTCGATGCAAACAAAAATATCTGTTTACATTTAGTTATAAATGTTTCATTTATTTGAGCTGAAAAATAAAAAGTGCCGACTACTGGGGCATGCCGAACTTAGGCGCACTTACCCTACAACGTTTTTGTTTATTCCTGCAAGAATTTGGTACTTACCCAGCGGATTTTTTGCACATACATCTTCCAACTGAGACCACTGACAATGTAGGTGCGACTCATCCAAAGCCTGTATACAATTTTTACTTACATTTACACAGCGATGGCCTAGGCCGTCAGACGAGTCCGAGTTGTACCGACAATGTTAGCGAATGTTGGATGGTTCCGAAATCTACCGACATTGTAAGCGAAGGCCGGATGGGTTCGAAATCTATCGACATCCGATTCACATTTTATTATATTTTGTTTTGTTCTGTAATTCAAATATGGATTTTGTTTCACAATGTAATAGCAATACGACTTAACTAAATCGGATGCTAGATGTATGAAAAAATATATTTTCTGCACAGAAAGAGAAAGGATAATCCGATATTGCTATAACTTTAGAAATAGTAATATATGCGTCAGTGCTAGGTCAGGTACGAAAATAGACAATATTGGTCCACTTGGATAGAAATGCTCGATTTTCTTACAAATTATCTGTGTTATATAAAAATAAATATTTCGGTCCGCTATATCTGGTGCCTCACACATATTTCAACATTTTCCAAAAAATTGCACATATCTCATATACAGTATAGAAGATAAACGATATAGTCCAAATATGAAACGTTGTAATATTTATAAAAGACTTAAGTCAGATAGAAATCAGGCAATATTGGCCAACTGCTTCGGAACTTCTCCCATAAAGGGTCAACAGGGTTAATATTAGCAATAAGCGGTTTAAGAAATAGGGTAAATCTTACCAGTAAAAGCTATCTTAATCGATTTCATATTGTGTGTGACAACTCGAACCAAATATCGTACCTATGGAGGACATATTATGACTTCCAAAATCTATATCTATAAAAGCGGAAAATGTTTGTACGTTTGATTGTGTGTTTGTAATTTATAGACCCAAAGCGGCTGAACAGATTTCCAAATATACTACAAAGTCGCCTAAAATAACATAGACTATAGAAAATTTCGAAGTTCCACTTGGAACTGGAGATATAGGATCAGAACCGGAGGTACCCCCAACAAATCTAAATTTCAGATGTAAATATCTATTAATCGGTTATAGATACAGTCTTCAAATTTGGAAATTGTAACGAAATTTGGTACAAAAATAAACTTGCCAAACTATATTGAAATCGTTTCAGATTCAGGTATAGTTCCCATATATATATTCTCGGCCGATTTCGTATATTTGAGGCACCAAACACCAAATGTATGTCCGATTCCAATAATATGCGGGATGAGTGGCGAAATTCGCAAATTCGCTAAATTATATTGAAATCTTTTCAGATTTAGGAAGAGCTCCCATATATATTCTAAAAAACAAAATTTTGTTAAGTGTGATTCCATTGAAATTCGGAATTGGTGACGGAATCTGTTACGATATAAATTTGCTCAATTATATTGAAATCGGTTTGGATAAGTTTATGTGTATAATCATAACTCAAGGCTGCGGCTGTGTAAGTTTATGTGTATTTTCGGCCGATTTCACATACTTGATGCACCAAACACGATATGTATGACCGATTCCAATGAAATTCGGAATCATGACGGAATTTGGTACAAAAAAGTAACTACGATTGTTACGGGAAATTATGTAGGAAATTATGTTGATATGTATTGTAACCTCGAATTCCTCTAATAGAAACGGAAGTACCCTTCGGCATTAAAAGATTGCAGTTTCCTGTACGCTTAGCATTTGATATGGCTGAGGGAAATACAAAAAAAAAGCATTAGAATAAATACGTTTTTTGGTGTATATTTAAATTTGTTTTATTGGTACCGAATATCATTGTTGTGCAGTGGGGACTTATAAGAAAGCCACTATCTCATTTTTATCCAAAAAAAAAAAAAAAATAAAATAAATAAAAATGACTAATTGAGCAGTTTCTCCACTTCTGAGCAGTTTCTCCACTTGGCGTATCGCTTCCATCACCCCGAACCTTTTCTGCGTCCTGGCGATGTTTCAAAATTGTTAAAAATTCAAAAAAAAAAAACAAGTAAAATAGTATCAATCGGTTTTGCAGACAGATTTATATCCGCAGCCTTGAGTTATGATTATTCAAACTGTTGACCCTTTATGGGAGAAGTTCTTAAGCAGTTGGCCAATATTGCCTGATTTCTATCTGACTTAAGTCTTTTATAAATATTACAACGTTTCATATTTGGACTATATCGTTTATCTTCTATACTGTATATGAGATATGTGCAATTTTTTGGAAAATGTTGAAATATGTGTGAGGCACCAGATATAGCGGACCGAAATATTTATTTTTATATAACACAGATAATTTGTAAGAAAATCGAGCATTTCTATCCAAGTGGACCAATATTGTCTATTTTCGTACCTGACCTAGCACTGACGCATATATTACTATTTCTAAAGTTATAGCAATATCGGATTATCCTTTCTCTTTCTGTGCAGAAAATATATTTTTTCATACATCTAGCATCCGATTTAGTTAAGTCGTATTGCTATTACATTGTGAAACAAAATCCATATTTGAATTACAGAACAAAACAAAATATAATAAAATGTGAATCGGATGTCGATAGATTTCGAACCCATCCGGCCTTCGCTTACAATGTCGGTAGATTTCGGAACCATCCAACATTCGCTAACATTGTCGGTACAACTCGGACTCGTCTGACGGCCTAGGCCATCGCTGTGTAAATGTAAGTAAAAATTGTATACAGGCTTTGGATGAGTCGCACCTACATTGTCAGTGGTCTCAGTTGGAAGATGTATGTGCAAAAAATCCGCTGGGTAAGTACCAAATTCTTGCAGGAATAAACAAAAACGTTGTAGGGTAAGTGCGCCTAAGTTCGGCATGCCCCAGTAGTCGGCACTTTTTATTTTTCAGCTCAAATAAATGAAACATTTATAACTAAATGTAAACAGATATTTTTGTTTGCATCGAATATAATGTCAGCTGTCGTTGTGTAAAATTTCGCTAAGAAAAGATGATATATTCTAATAAAAATTAAGTTTTTGTCTGTGAAGGTCCTCAGCATAAACGGGATAATCCATATTCTTAAGAAAAATGAAAGAAAGACGTCGAATCAGTTTAACAAAAAAATATTATATTTTAATAAATTAATTTTTTATTATTATTATCCTTACAAAAAAATCGGTATAACGACTGTTGAAACATGTCATACCGACAATTGGCAAGTGGGAGCGACTACCGGCAATGAAGCATTATTTTAATAAAACTCAAAATTTAATAAAAATCTAAAAAAATCTTTAATAGAAATCTGGATAAATTAGCTTTGTTATTGTATTTTAATTTGCAAGGTTACAAAAAAAAATTGCATGCATGTGATTTTTATGGGCTTAGTTTCAAAATGTATAATAATATAAATGCATTCCCTTCATTAAAAGCAAACACCTGAAATGAATTTAAACAATTTAATACAATTTTTTATTTTGTATAATAATATTCATAAAAGAATAATAGCAAGGTGCAATTCATTCAATTTAAAATTATATCAAATAACATCCAGCTCCGCATTTTTCTGTAATATATCTTGTCAAATTTAACTGAATAAAAAGCAGGTTGCAATCTCTGATTTGTGTATTTATGAATGTACATTTTGACCATGAGATGTTGTCAAAGGTACAATTACAAAAAAAAAAAAAAACAAGTAAGCAAAGGCTATAGTCGTGCGGGGCCGACTATGTTATACCCTACAACACTACAATATGTTAGAAGCCCCTTTATTGGAAGATTTCTCTTTTGAAATTAGGATTTCGACTAGGGACAACATTTATGCACTCCGTCGGGCTGTTAGTTGTTGTAGTCCATTTTAGAGCTAAATATAATCCAATGGTCATCCAAAATGCTAGAATTCTTCCCTATCCTTAACTCTCTTCACAGGCGTGTCGATTGGCTTCAATTGTGTGATCGGAAAAACATTTCTGTTTTTGGTTAATTTGGACCCCTAAATATTTTGCAATTATCTCCAAAAGCAAGAAGCCCCTCTGTATCTCCAAATTTAGACTCATCTATATGATTTGCTTGTCTTCGAAATCAGCATAAAAAAGCTAGAAGTTCGCCTTCTGTGTATTTCAGATATCGCCTGTAAGTAATGCTGGAATTTTTTCACACAAAATTAGTGGTGCATTGTACCCGCTGTCATAGACTCTAACTTTATTTCGTGTCCTTTGGTTTTTATTTGTGACCTTTATAACGGCTGTAAAATCAGGAAATTTTTAGTTGTTGGTCCATTTTAACCCCCTAATATATTGCGGACATCTTTGAAAACAATCGAGCCCAACCCTACCCTTGTTAAAATGTTTGTGAGGATCGGACGATATTTGCAATACTTATATAATATCCCCAACCTGTGTTGTAAGGTGAAAAAATAATACAAAATATTATAATTCAAATTGAAAAAATCGCATGCGATAAAAAATATGAAAAAAATAAAAATATGTCACAAAATACTACAAAATCTATATTAACATCTTTATTGGCATATTTTTCTGCGATTTGTTTAGGTTTTATACTTTTATGCCAAGAGGGCATTCTGAATTGACAAAATTTGTCAAAATCGGTCCAGCCATTCTTGAGATATAAGCATTCTAGGTAACATCCCCTTCCTTTGTATGTATACATTGTACATATTTCGCTATATAAATTAAAACTTTATTTGTAAGTTTTTATTAAAAAAATATGTTGTCTCGCAAGCTAGCGCTTTTGAGCAACATCCGTTTTATTTGAGATTCAAAGTTAAAAAGCGAATAATAACTAAAACTACCCTAAACTTATACTCATCGCACTGCACCGTTGCTACTGCACTTTGCATGTTCCCACACCTGTATTGTTATTGGACACCGGCTCGTGTGTCGTCTGGAATACCTTCTGGTCATTCTGTGGGAAACTGCATGTCAGCATTATAACACGCGCATTTGATTTAGTTATTGCTGTCGTTGTTGTCGTTGCTGTCCATGATGATACATTTGTGAGATTTGAATATTTGTGGTGTTAACTCCTCCCCTCTTAAATACAATCGTCCCGATTGTCTAGAACGAATGTATGTTGTAGATGCTTGAAGCTTTGGAGTCCTTAGAAGTGGTAGGTTGTTTTACTTCAGGACCTTCCCCATTTTCTGTCATCTCGGTCTCATCTGGGGTAGCGATGGTTTTTCTGGTAGGTTTATGAAGTTTTCCTCTCAGCAGGAATATTGTTATTATCATCAGAACAGATACAGCGAAGCCACATATTCCAATTGTTGACAGATTTCTTACTTCCAGGATATCCAATCTTTTTATGTTTTTGGTGTTAAGTTGTTTGAGAAGTTCCAGAGATATCACTTCTTCCACCCTTTCGTCAAAACTCTTTGGTTGTAGGAATGCAGGAAGGGGTTTGTTACCAGTAATTTCCTTTGAGTAATATTGTCTGCCATCTATTTCGATTGTGCTGTTGAAGTGCTTGATGAGATACGTCCCGTTCAAATAAGTCATCTCTTTGTTTAAGCTGATGGTGCCTTGGTATTGGTTTAGGAGTATTAGATCCGTTCCGATTTCTTCGACCGCAGGAACATGCTCGTTGTTGACTTGAGTGCAATTCCCTATTCTATTTTTAAACAAACTAGTTATACAAAAATCACCTCTTAATTCTGTTAGGTTATTTCTATGACATATTGTCAGATCATAGTATTTTTTACATTTATCCTTTATAGCAAATATTGAATTGTTACATTGTAATATATTTTGGTATTCTATTTTATCTATCAGATTTCTCGACTTAACTGCCTTTGCTAAATAAACGTTACAAACATCCTTCATAGTTATTGGAATACTTAAGATGTATAAAATTTCTTTTTTATTTGTTACAATTTTTACGCTTCCAAAAGTTAGTAGTTCTTCTATATTATAAACTGGGATATTATAATTTTTGAAAATGTTATTAATTTCTTCTATTTCAATCTCCGAAAGGATAAAAGTGTTAATTATATAGGCCTTGGCCCACTGAATAGCTAATTCAATATTTTTTAGTTCTTTTTCTATCAAAATTAATTTTCTTTCAAGATTATTGGCAGTTTCGTCATTCCATCCTTCCTTTTTTCTTTTTATGATTTCATTTGTGACATTTGTAATTTCTGATATTCTTTCTGATACGAGTCTATTTATAATTAACTGCCTGTTATTATTTTCCAAGATGTTCCCGATCTTTTGCTCCAAGACTTCGAAATCGTGGCTATCGGGAGTTCCCGCAATCCATTTCCAAGCACTGCCGATAAAGTCTATCGACCGCTGCTTCCTGCTTGGACTAAGGCGATTTAGGATTCCATTGATATCATTTATCTGTTGCCTTATAAACGGACGGAGCGGATGATTATATGTAACGTTTTTGTCAAGCAGGTATTCAATATCCAAGGTAAGATTCTTGTACTGGGTAATGTCAATTGAATGGATGATCTTGAATGTCCCATTTTGTCTACGAGCAATTCCGTTCTGAATAGTTATTAGTCTTGCGTTTGAATAGTCCATAATGCTGAAGTCGCCCAAGGCGCGTCCAAGTAGTAGTCTGTAATAATTATTGGTGGTATTAGTTCCTAATGTGGTATTTGTGAATAACCCTGCCGCTTTCGGTCAAAATAGTGGTATTACGGTTTTCTTTCACTACTTCTTCTCCAAACCGATCACTCAATTTTGTACCTAATCGCTTATTCCTTTTCACATAAACTACTTGTCCAGGGACATATTCCTTTGCTGGATGTCTGTTTCTATTATGATATTCTAAATCCTTAGCCTGTTTCGATTCCAGTCGCTCAATAGTGTTCCTCCTTACGGTTTCGATATCCTGTGGTGAAAAATCTACCGTTCGTCCGAAATACAAATCAACGGGTTTCCTATTCACTGTAGAGTGAACAGAGTGATTGTATTCGTTGACGGCCCTTTCCAATAGCTCTTCAAAACTTCTAGAAGTTCCATCGCTTTTCAGACAGCGCATGATTTCTGCGAGAGTCGAGAGGAAACGCTCTATCTGACCGTTTACCTCACTTTTATACGATGGGGTAGTGAAAACATCTATTCCCATTTCGTTTCTCATCATGAAAAGTATCGAGCTGGAATTCAGTGTGGGTTCATTATCCATCACTACATGCTTTGGTACACCATAGGAGAATAAGAGTTCCCTAAGAGGTTTCCTTATGGCCTCTGTTGACCTACTGTCCAATAATTTCACCTTGACGTATTTAGAAAACTTGTCAAGCGATGTCAGAATTAGTCTCTTGTCGGTGCAGAAAATATCAAGATGAACAATATGTCCCGGATATCGAGGTATGGGAGTCTGACCCAGACAAGGTTCATTGGGATGCCTCTCATACTTGCTCTTCTTACATGTAGAACACAGTTTAATAATCTTTCTTATTTTGCTGGACATTCTGGGGAAATAATATTTTTCCAATATTTGAATCTTGTTTTCTTTATCATTCCTATGTGCTCTGTTATGGGTATCGATAATTATTCTTTCCTGGTCCGCTTCTGAAATAACGTCGTCCACGATTCGTTGAGTGAATCGGCATTTGTACTGAAGGAAGTGGTTTGGATAGACGTTTTGAATTCTTCCCATCACGTTTTCTAGTGTTTTAATACCATTGATAACTGATGGATTCAAGTCACGTTTGAGAATATAGAGCATTTTCTGTTCGTCATAAGAAGGTTCTGTAATAATATGACGATGGAAGCCTGGGAAAACAATCTTAAATTGGTATGTCGAACAATCATCAATGTTCAAAAGTATCTGATTCTTGAATACATTGATGGGTGACTCTACGCTCGGTATAAGGTTCTCGGGAGAGCTCTCGGAGCTATGCTGAGTAGGTGTCAAAGTGTTAACCTGGGAAGTCTGTGGTAATCTGGATAAGGCATCAGCCACGACGTTCTGTTTCCCTGGTTTATATCTCAGTTCATAGTCATATTCTTCGAGAATACACTTCCATCTTTTCATCTTTGAATTAGTATTCCTGCTGCTCAGCGCGTAAGTCAGGGGCTGGTGATCGGTATAAATGATCACTTTCCTGGTACCGTATAGGTAATTTCTTAAAGAAGATAGAGCCCATATGATTGCCAGCATTTCCCTTTCATTTGTGGCATAATTCTCTTCCGATTTACTCAGTGTTCGTGAAATAAATGCAATGGGTTTGCCTTTCTGACTAAGCACTGCACCCAAAGCCACATTAGAAGCATCGGTAGTTAATTCGAATTCTTCCTGAAAATCAGGATACGACAATAATACTTCCTGTGATACTAGTGCATTTCTTAATTCGTTGAATGCCCTTATAGCATTTTCACCCAAAGTTACGGGAATTTGGTTGGAGGATGCTTTAGAAATTCTTCCTTCCTCCCCTCTCAATAGTTCGGTCAATGGTTTGGCAATATCTGCATAACCTTTCACAAATCTCCTATAATATCCTGAAAGGCCCAAAAAAGAACGCAATTGCCTAAGTGTTCTAGGTATTGGAGAATTAAGAATTGCCTCGACTTTCTCGGGATTTGTCCGGATACCTTCCCTGGACACAACGAATCCCAGAAATTCTACTTCCCTTCTGAAAAATGTGCATTTATCGAGTTGGATCTTCATGTTGGCCGACTCTAGGGTCCTGAAAACCATTTCAATGTGTTCGACGTGAGACTGCTCATCCTTGCTGAAAATAATAATATCGTCGACATATACGAAACATATATTTCCGATCAATTCTCTGAGAATATCATCCAGCGTGCGCTGAAATATCGCCGGTGCGTTCTTTAACCCGAAGGGCAATCTATTGAACTCGTATTTTCCATTATTAATGGAGAATGCGGTTTTCTGTTTGTCTCCTTCTTTCAACGGGATTTGATGAAATCCGCTTTTAAGGTCTACGACGGTAAAGAACTTATTTCCGCCGAGATTTGATAAAACCTCGGTTATTTCGG
Source organism: Musca domestica (assembly GCF_030504385.1). Classification (NCBI taxonomy): domain Eukaryota; kingdom Metazoa; phylum Arthropoda; class Insecta; order Diptera; family Muscidae; genus Musca; species Musca domestica. The sequence goes on along the minus strand of NW_026712338.1, from coordinate 3,389,764 downwards.
GAATGGGATATTTGTCCGAAATTGTGACGGAGTTAAGTTTCCGAAAATCGACCACTAGTCGATACTGTTTGTTTCCGGAACTATCATCCTTTTTGGGTACAACCCAAAACGGTGAGTTATAGGGAGATCTAGATGGTCTTATTATGCCATCATGTAGCAGACGGTTTATTTCTCCCTCTACGACATCTTTTAATGCCAAGGGATAAGGATAACTCTTTGCATAAATTGGGGACTCGTTATTAGTCCGGATCCCACCCACTACCATGGTAGTGTACGTCAATTTTTCGTCCGGTTCTGAAAATAGATTCCGGTGCCGACTTGCAATCTCGTAAATGGATTTTTTCTGTGTCTCAGATAGATCGTCCATCTTCAGCTCTAAATTGTTCACATTTTGAGACATACGTTGTTTAACAGCAATTTTCTTACCTCCCTTTACCACAAAATAATCCTTTGAAGTATGAATTACAACTGACAGTTCTTTCATACTGTCATTGCCTAAGATACCATCAAATGATTTTAAACCGGGCAATAGGAAGAATTTAATCGGAACATCATCGATACCAAACATATTTATGAGAGTATGTTGTGAAATTTCCACATCTCCTCCCACGGATTTTACTTTAAATTTATCAGCGTTTGATTTAGGATTATTCACCAGTCCGGGTTTAATATAATTTTTACTACTTCCCGTGTCTAATAAGAAGTCTAAAATTTTCCCGTTCCTCGTTTTAGCCTGGAAGTACGGCAACGAGGAACACCCTAATCTAAAAAATGAATGTCAATGAAATTAGCGGGGACGTCGTCTGTTCCTTGGTCCTGGTAGTCCTCTGTGGTAACGTTATCAGGGCACTGCATGAAATACTCGTCGCAACTTTCGGTCCTGGTCTCGTAAGGTAAGTCTGTATTGTCATTGTCAATAAGTGAATCATTTTCAGGATATCCAACATTCACATGGAAGTTTCGTTGAACTTTGTTCACTGGAGCCTGGATAGAAAACTGTGCTGGTCTCTTATAAGGTTGGATTTGTTTTTGTTGAGGTCTCATTTGTGTGGACCTGTCGACGTCCATGGGTTCTGGACGTTGATTACTGTAATTGGGAGTTTGACCTCCGAAATTATTTTTATGGAAAAATTGCTGTACTCCTTGAGGACGAGGAGCAAATTGGGAGTGTTGGGGTCCTCCAAAGTGAGGCCGCTGAAATTGTGGATTATTAACGCCGCTTGGATAACGGTATTGGATTGTTGGCAAATTCCTACTTCTATTCGAAGGAATAGTCGCTAATTCAGGATAAAATTTCATTCCTGTATTCAGAGACTGTCTCGCGTCCAGTTTCATTGCTCCCTTGTGGGCGTATTCCCGTCTAAAACTCATATTATCCAATTTCAAGCAGAGGTGTAAGGCCTGTGGTAGTGAAGTTGGCTCTTTCACACTTAATAATTTAGGAAGGTCTCCATTCAATCCCCTAATAAACGTGTCTAATGCCTTTTCCCTATATGTGTCAGTCATTGCTCTAAGACTCTTTTCCTCCAAATCGAGACACGATACTTTATCCAAAATAAGGGAAAGTGTTTGGTACACTTGTTGATAGAACTCTGTTACGCTCTTATGTCCTTGGCACAGGGCGTTCATCTGGTACTCTAAAGTACCGATGTCCCTTTTATCGGAATAATGGACCATCAAACATTTGCGTATCCGCTGCCAATCGAGCGGAGTTCGATATGATTCTAAAGCAGTATCTGCTTCGCCTACAATCTTTGTACGTATTGTGTGAAAAATGGTATAATGTCTGCCGGTTCCCTTGAGGGATGAATAAAGGTCTAACACCCTATCTACGGACTTTCGCCATGAACTAAATTCGCCTGGCTTTCCAGAGAATTCTCTAATAGATTTTACAAGATCTGGGACCTTATCTAATTCTTCCAATCTTGGAGACACAGTACCTATCGGAACATCTGAACCTTCATCTGAAACTGAATTTTGGCCTGACAGTAGGCCTGAAACAATACGAACAATTTCCTCACGTTGACTGTCGTTGAGTCCGGAATTTCTTGAACTACTGGTTGGATTCATGGTAATATTATTTACTTTCAATGTCAATTCTTCTAATTCTTCATTCATAATAGAGAATTACAAAAAAATTTTAAACGATTTTCCTTTTTATCTTTTTTCTTTCAAACAAAATTCTCAATTATTTTCTTTGCTTTCTTTTTTTCAAACACGATAAAATAATATTATTTTTAAGTTTATAGCTTAATATCTAATTCTTACATAAAAATCAGCATCTTGTTGATTAATGGTGCGTCCAATCCGTTGTTGTGTTATCAGGTTGGCTCTTCTTATTATGGATTTGTTCCTCTTATTATGGATTTCTTCTTCTGATTATGGAGTTTTCTCTTATGGATTTGTTCTTCTTTTTATTGTGGATTGTCAACTGGTTTATTTACTTATTTATTTATTTTTCCTTTTTTTTAATTATTAACTTTTTCACCAGTTCCAGTTTTCCTTTTTTAGAAGTGTTCATTTTGTAATTTTTATACCCTCCACCATATTATGGAGGGTATATTAACTTTGTCATTCCGTTTGTAACTCCTCGAAATACTCATATCAGACCCAACAAAGTATATATATTCTTGATCAGCGTAAAATTCTAAGTCGATTTAGCGATGTCCGTCTGTCTGTCCGTCTGTCTGTCTGTCTGTCTGTCTGTCCGTCTGTCTGTCTGTTGTAATCACGCTATCTTTCGAATGAATTGAGATAGGTGGCTAAAATTTTGCACACATGTTTATTTTTCCAGTAGGCAGGTTAAGTTCGTAAATGGGCCATGTAGGTCCACGTTTTCATATAGCCCCCATATAACGGTACCTCCCTATATTCGGTATTTTGATGATTTTAGCGACATTATTCACGGGAATTGTTTTAAATTTGGTATTTGAAGTTCAAAATGGATACTACACCCTAAGACGGAAAATTATCCGTGCAGGTCCACGTCTTCGTATAGCCCCCATATAACGGTACCTCCCGATATTCGGTATTTTGATGATTTTAGCGACATTATTCACGGGAATTGTTTCAAATTTGGTATTTGAAGTTCAAAATGGATACTACATCCTAAGGCGGAAAATTATCCGTGCAGGTCCACGTCTTCGTATAGCCCCCATATAACGGTACCTCCCTATATTCGGTATTTTGATGATTTTAGCGACATTATTCACCGGAATTGTTTTAAAATTGGTATTTGAAGTTCGTTATGGGAACTAAAGTCTGTGACAGAAAATTGTCTGTGCGGGTCCAGGTCTTCGTATAGCCCCCATATAACGGTACCTCCCTATATTCGGTATTTTGATGATTTTAGCTACATTGTTCACCGTTTATTTCAAGTTTCGAATTTGAATATGGTAATGGCTTATGACCAACAATGCCTATGCATGTCCACGTCGTATAGACCCCAAAATAACGGCTATTTTCGGTATTTTTAAAATTTTAACAGAATTTTTTAAGGATTTTATTTTTTGAAAATTTCCAAATTCGTTGCAAATGGTGGAGGGTATTAAAAGTTCGGCCCGGCCGAACTTACTGCTTTTTAACTTGTTATATTTAAGTTATTTTTACTTTTCTTCAAGTATCGTTTGTTAAATGGTTCTTTTCTAATTTAATTTTTTTCATTTAGTCACTTTTTCACTTCTTCTCTTTTTCTAAGGAGTGTTTTACTGTTCACTTATTTTAATATTCTAGTTACTTTTCCTTCGAGGATTATTTATTAAATGGTTTTTCTTATTTTTTTTTTTTTTTCAAAAACTTTATTCTCTTTTTTCTAAGGAGTGTTTAACTGTTCATTTATTTTTTTCACTTGTCAACTTTTTAATATTTATATCTTTTATTTTTTATTTAAACTCTTCACTTTTTCATTTATATTTATTTTTATATGTTCTTATTCAACTTATGTTCTTCTATATTTTCCACGTCACGGGCTTCGGGGGCTGCAACATAACGTTGCTCCTTTTTCACAGTTAAGGTACTAAGGGGCCCTTCCGGAGGCTTTATTTATATCACTTATTATTTTTCCGCGTCGCGGGCTTCAGGGGCTGCAACATAACGTTGCTCCTGTTTCCACCGAAGGTACTGAGGGGCCCATCCGAAGGCTTGACTTAATACTTTTAATCTCGAATCGGGTTCAGACCAGTCTGACGCTGGTCCCTGCTCGGGCGCCAATTAAAACTTTATTTGTAAGTTTTTATTAAAAAAAAATATGTTGTCTCGCAAGCTAGCGCTTTTGAGCAACATCCGTTTTATTTGAGATTCAAAGTTAAAAAGCGAATAATAACTAAAACTACCCTAAACTTATACTCATCGCACTGCACCGTTGCTACTGCACTTTGCATGTTCCCACACCTGTATTGTTATTGGACACCGGCTCGTGTGTCGTCTGGAATACCTTCTGGTCATTCTGTGGGAAACTGCATGTCAGCATTATAACACGCGCATTTGATTTAGTTATTGCTGTTGTTGTCGTTGCTGTCCATGATGATACATTTGTGAGATTTGAATATTTGTGGTGTTAACTTATATATTCGATATATTTACTATCGACATCTACGTAGTGATCAGAATTGACCTGTTCGTCTATTTGTGATTTCGCCGGGATTGAAAATATTCGCGGTTAAATGGAAAATTTGACTTTTATTTAACACAAATGTTGTGGGCTTTTCATCCACTAAATATTACCCGAATATTTACCAAAATTGGAAGGCTTCAGCCCAACCCTAAGCTCTAGCCCCATGCTAACTTTGATTGGTCTAGATTTGCGACCTGTAGAGCAACTGCAAAATCAGGAATTTTTTCAGTTTTTGGTCCATTCCAACCCCTAAATATTATGCGATCATCTCCAAAAGAAATAGGGTTCTATTCTGACCCTAGCCCCACCTCCATTCTAAATTTCGTGAAGATCGGGCCATAATTGCGACCTGTAGAGTGATTACAAATTAACATGGACAGACGGACAGACGGACGGACGGACATATGTACATAGCTAGATCGACTCAGCTCGGCGAGATAGGAAGATCCATATATACTTTCTTATGTGGAAAACCAATATTTCGTGGTGTTACATAATTTTTGGCCGAATCAAACTTATAATACCCCCAACACATAGTGTTGTAGGGTATAAAAACAAGTAAGCAAAGGCTACAGTCGAGCGGGGCCGACCGTTGAATACCCTACAACACTATAATAAACGATACTGTTTATATAGGCGAGATACTCGAAAGAATTCCACAAGATATTGTGACAAATAATAAAAGAAAACCATCAGGTTTCGTTCTCTAATTTTCGAATAATAGCAACTTAAACTAATCTGCTCATTTCCAATTTATTGGTAGATGTTGCACGTAAATGGTCTTCCTAGATCTGGAACCAATATTTCCCAAAGACCAATAATCTCTCAGAAGTGGCAAAAGATTAACATTTATTATTGGTTTTTGACTGCAACGCATCTATATGAGATACAGACATTTGACTATATTCTTCAACGAAATCGGCGTTAACGAAATAGTCAGAAGTGTGTCTTTCCTGTATTTGTGAATTCTCCAAATGGACATTTTCATATTTTGTCTACAAAAATTGGCAAACTATTTCACACATTCAATATTTTTGGATGGCCATCCAAAACTGCTTGGCTTTTGCAATGTCCGGTAACCCCCATTCAAATGTGCGTGAGGATCGGGCGATAATTACGACCTGCTGACAATTTTGCAGTTTTTTGGTCCATTTCAACCCCTAAATATATTGCGATCATCTCCAAAAAGAGTAGGCTTCTATTCTGACCCTCATCTTATACCCATGCAAAATTTCGTAAGGATCGGGCCATAAATGCGATCAGTATATGATATCCTGATATCTCAACTACTTAGTTTTGTTAGCTGTAGAAATTTTACCAAATGTTATATTCAAAATGAAAATATGACAAAATTGAAAAAATATGAGAAAATGTTACAAAATCAATATTTTCATCTTTAGAGAGATATTTTTATGCGATTTTTTAGACGTTTTTTGTTTCCTGCCAAGAGGCCATTCTGAATTAATGAGAACTGTCGAAATCAGTTCAGCCGTTCTCGACATATAAGAGATCTTTCAAGCATATCTTCTTTGATAGACATATATATCGCACATATTTTGCTATATATCCGATTTGTTGGATGTTAACATCAATGTAAAGGTCAGAAGTAACCTTGTCATGGCTTCGTGATTTCGCCGGGATTTAAAATATTCGCGGTTTAATGAAAAATTTTGAATTTTTTCAACACAAAAGATAAGGTCTATTTTACCCGCTAAATATTATCCGATGACCACCCAAATTGGTAGGCTTCTTCCCCGCCCTAAACTCTAACTACATGCGAAATTCCTCGTCGATTGGTCTATAATTGCGACCTGTATAGCTACTGCAAAATCTGATATTTTTTCAGTATTTGGTCCATTTCAAACCCTAAGCGTTTGGCGATCATCTCCAAAAGAAATAGGCTTCTATTCTGACCCTAACCCCTTTTAAATTCCGTGAAGATCGGACAATAATTGCGACCTGTAGAGTGATTACAAATTAACATGGACAGACGGACGGACATACATAGCTAGATCGACTCAGCTCGGCGAGCTAGGAAGATCCATATATACTTTCCTATATGGGAAACCAATATTTCGAGGTGTTGCATAAATTCTGGCCCAATCAAACTTATAATACCCCCAACACACAGTGTTGTAGGGTATAAACAGCTATTGTGTTAAAAAATACCGCTTAAATGAAAGCCTGCTAAATGGGAGCTATACGAAGACGTGGTCCTGCATACGTAATTTAAGTCATAGGCTGTAGTAACGGTTCCGAATATTATATACAAAAAAATATTACTGAAAAATATTACTAAAATCATAAAAATACCGAATATCGGAAAGAGCCGTTATATGGAGGATATACGATATTGTGAACTTATATAAATAATTATCTTCCAGGGGGTGAAGTAGTTACGAAGAACTCCTTGTGTAGAATTTCAGACAATTTCATTGAAAAATGTGGCTATATTTTAGCTTCCTATCTTAATTCGCTTTGACTGTAGCGTGATTATAACAGACGGGAGCTACTATGTATGGTGAAGGGTATAACAAGTAAAAAAGCAATAAGTTCGGCCGGGTCGAGCTTTAAATACCCTCCACCATTTGGAACGAATTAGAAAATTTTCAAAAAAAGTGAAATCTATTAAAAATTCTGTTAAAATTCTAAAAATACCGAATTTTGCAAGTTGCCGATATATGGGGGATTTCCATTGAAAAATGTGGCTAAAATCATCAAAATACCGAATATTGGGGATACCGTTATATCGGGGCTATACGATATCGTGGACCTATATAAACAATTCTCTTTTAGGGGCTAAAGTACTCACAAAGAACTTCTTGTATAGAATTTCCGGCAATTCTATTGTAAAATGTGGCTAAAATCATCAAAATACCTAATATCGGGGAGTACTTTTATATGGGGGCTATACGATATCGTCGACCTATATAAACAATTCTCCTTCAGGGGGTAAAGTAATCACGAGGAACTCCTTGTGTAGAATTTCACACAATTCCATTGGAAAATGTGGCTAAAATCATCAAAATACCGAAAATCGGAGGTACCGTGATATGGGAGCTATACGATATCGGTTCTAGAACATTCGTTTACATTTTTGATCACTTTATACTGACGCACTCTCATTCGTCATTCATTTGTGCTTTTTCACATGTACTCAATCGAATACTAATGCGATCGATCAAAGCATGACGTGGGATCACTACTCAGAATTGCACGGTTTCCAATTTTTCTTGGTTTATTCCCCAGGAAAAATGAAATAAAATTCTTGTTGTATTTTCTCAAGCAGTATCGTAAATCAACAACCACAAGCAAAGACCTAAAATGGTAAAGACTAGACAAAATGCATTCTGAGCAAATGGTTTGTGGCCATACTATCTTTAATACAGGCCATAACAAAGGAATGTTAATATAAAAAACACAATTATAGAAAAGACTGACAAAAAAAGTTTGAATAATCCAAAAATTTGGTTTCAAAATTCTATTCCATAGGCCTTCCAAATTATTTGTTTATCGCCTTGGCGGTTAAAATCACTTAACATTTGAAACTATGTTGTTACAATTTCATAACAACAGAAGTATTTTCACAGGGTTGCCATATTTTGACTCTATCTTGTCCTATCTTTATACTTTCATGTCTTCAAAGACATATAAGTATAGTCTTGTATGGAGGGTATATTAAGTTGGTTATAGCGATGTCTGTCCGTTTGTGGAAATCACTCTAGCTTCCGAACGAATTAAAGTAGAATGATGAAATTTTACTCAAATGTATATTATGTCTGCAGGACTTTTGATATTGAAAATGGGCCATGTAGTTCCACGTTTTGGTATAGCCCCCATATAACGGTACCGCCCGATATTCGGTATTTAGATTATTTTAACACTATTTACCGGAATTGTTTCAAATTTCGTATTTGAAGTTCGTAATGGATACTACAGCCTTAGACAGAAAATTAGCCATGTAGGTCCACATCTTCGTATAGCAAGAAAATTGTCTGTGCAGGTCCACGTTTTATAACCCCCATGGTACCTCCCTTTATTCGGTATTTTGATGATTTTAGCTACATTATAAACAGTTTTTTTTCAAGTTTCGCATTTGAATATTGTAATAGCTTGTGACAAAAGATACCTATGCAGGTCCACGTCGTCGTATAGATCCTAATATACGGCTACATTCGGTATTTTTAAGATTTTAACAGAATTTTTAACGGATTTTATTTATTTTTTTAAATTGCCAAATTTGTACCAAATGGTGGAGGGTATTCAAAGTTCGGCACGGCCGAACTTACAGCTTTTTTAATTGTTATTTTTACAAATTTTAATAAAATCCGTTTCAGGACATTTGGAGTCGATCTAGTGATGTCCTTCCGTCTGTCTGTCTGGTTGGTGCGCACAATAATTCTCGAAGGGAGTGTCCGATTTGATCCAAACTTGGTACATCGTAATATTTTTATCAAACTTAGATCGAGTTCGGAGATGGACAATATCGATCAACTCCTTCTAGGTGACCTGTTATTCAACATAGTATAGCCACAAGCCTTTTGCTCAGAATGCATTTTTTCTATTCTTTACCATTTTAGTCTTTGATGTCTTTGCCACAAGTGACGTTCAGTGTCGATAAGACCGTCTCCTAGTGCTTGTTGTTGTTTCATCGATAACGTTTTCTGTTTTGCCCTTAAAGCCATAGCAGAAGGAATACACGGTACACAGAAGGAATACGGCTGAACTTACAGCTTTTTTAATTGTTATTTTTGCAAATTTTAATAAAAACCGTTTCAGGACATTTGGAGTCGATCTAGTGATGTCCTTCCGTCTGTCTGTTTTTTTGCAAATTTTAATAAAATCCGTTTCAGGACATTTGGAGTCGATCTAGTGATGTCCTTCCGTCTGTCTGTCTAATTGGTGCGCACAATAATTCTCGAAGGGAGTGTCCGATTTGATCCAAACTTGGTACATCGTAATATTTTTATCAAACTTAGATCGAGTTCGGAGATGGGCAATATCGATCAACTCCTTCTAGGTGACCTGTTATTCAACATAGTATAGCCACAAGCCTTTAGCTCAGAATGCATTTTTTCTAGTCTTTACCATTTTAGGTCTTTGATGTCTTTGCCACAAGTGACGTTCAGTGTCGATAAGACCGTCTCATTGTGCTTGTTGTTGTTTCATCGATAACGTTTTCTGTTTTGCCCTTAAAGCCATAGCAGAAGGAATACAATTAAATCCAAGCCATATGGCATAACGCACCACCCGTTATTTCCTGTCACGCGTCATCGATAACAAAAAATAGCTCGGTCAGTGTCGATAAGACCGTCTCCTCCTTTTCTTGAATTCTGTTTGTATTGTGGTCGAATCATCGTCATCATCGTCGGGAACTGATACCACAATCTCGCTATCCCAATAACAAACTACTTTTTACTTTCGTTAAAAGTGACAGTGTTATTTGGTACCAGCTATTGGCAGATATGGAGTAAAAAGATATACTTATGCTCTGTTCCAGAACCTGCAAGAATCTACTTGTTTTGCATATTTTTATTATGGTAAAATAAATTGTATTGATCGAAAAACGAATGGAAGATAGGACCTAGTGTGTTAGTATATAGTTCTATCAGTAGTAACTTTGTAACAGTAAAATAAGCGACAAACTACCGAGATTATTTCTTTAGGGAATGCATCTGCAACGTATCTTTCAAATGTATAATACTTGTTAAAGAGATTACTGTGTTTCAACAACTGTATCCACCAGTTTTGTTATTCACAAAATTGCAAAGAATTTCGATAATTGTCGCTGGTCGAATTAATATATGCGCCGAATAGTATGCTTCGGATAGTGAACAAATATCGATAGTATAATTTTGTATTTATTAACACGATTTTGAATTTTATTAATGTCAATAGATGGCACCATCATATCTTCAACCAAAAACATATAATATAATAAGATGGGACGGTGAATTGTAACAATTTGTCAATAGATGGCGGTGGCATACAACAGTCAAACATGCCCAATGTAATAAGATGTGATATTAAATTGTAACAATTTGTCAATAGATGGCGGTATCGTCACAATATCGTGAAATGTTATTTCTTGAGTGAAATTAATTTTTTCAGTCGGTATTCCGACTGTTATATACCCTTAGCATTTGACCATATATTTATGTATTTTTCTTTGTGGCCATAAAATAAATATATATTTATTCTACACTATAAAAGTCATTAGTATTAAAAATGTTAATCGTTTGTGCGAAAGATACCGGAAATAGTGGACAGATGTATTCACACTACATTTCTGGTTGGAAGAAATGTTAAAAAGTACCAAGTTTGAAGAAAATCTGTATCATTATACCCTACAGGCCAAGACGGAGTCAAAATATGGCAACCCTGTGAAAATACCTCTGTTGTTATGACGTCATACAATAGAATTTTGAAACCACATTTTTGGATTTTTCAAACTTTTATTTCTCATTTGTTTTTGTAATTGTGATTTTTATATTAGCATGCCTCTGTCATTCTGTCATGAGCTGTTTATCTATGTATTGTAAACACAAACCATTTGCTCAAAATGCATTTTGTCCAGTCTCTGATAGTGGTGTCTTTGGGCATTTCCACTTGAGATGAAAATTTCCAAACAATATTTGTAAGAATCGGGTAAAATTTAGATATAGCTCCCATATATATATCCAAGCGATTTCGGGTTAATTGTGCACCAAATGACCAATATCAGGAAATGTATCTATAATTGTACGAAAAGAGATAGAGATAAAATTCTCAAATTTGACATTTAGATTACTGATATTATCTTTGCTTGAGATTCGGCGGTGGTTTGGAAATCCGTACTTTACTCTTACGAAAAATACTAAATGGTACTAAATTTGGTATTGGGTAAAGGAATTGGACCGGAATGCTTAAATTTGATATTGGAAATGTGTATACCACACGAATATACGAAAAATACTAAGTAGCATGGCACAATTACTGAAGATAGAACAAAGCTTCCCCCCATGGTACAATAAAAAGGTAAGGTAGAGCTACCAGCTGATTACAGTTTTTTCTAAGTGTGCCTGTCTTCTGCCAATTTTGTGTATGTATTTATTTAAAGCAATTCACCAGTATTGGCATGGTATTGAAAGATAGAACTGTTTAGATCATATTTTTGAAAGAAGATCTAGGAGTACCATTCATTTTGTCACGCTGTTTAACTGATTATAAAAATGAGCTACCGCCTTATTGTACCATGCTACCCCCTAAATACAATTTTTTTATTTTGGTGCCCATATTCTGACACACAGTTTGTATATGTGTATTTATAGTTTTGAAATTAATGCATATTTTCCACTTTATTATTATATGTATTATTTTGGAATGAAACAATATTGTCCCTCCATCTTGGATTCAATTTTGTGGAGAAAACCCAATATTTCATTCATATTTTGTGGATTTCCCCAATATAGTATAACAAATCCAATATTTAAAAATATTTTTAAGACTATAAGACTCCAGTACAGAGTTGCATTTTCCTTGTTTCCTCGAAGATAAGCAACCTTTCTTATTGAGCCATTCTAAGTAGTACAAATTTTGGTATTAGTTGATGGGATAGTGATTAAATTGTTAAATGTGATATTTATAAAACTGTTGTTAGTTGTTCGAAAAGTACATAATTGAATTCAATTTGGTATTGAGTGAAGGGTCACTGCTGAGACCGTGTAATTTTATATTACGATAAATTTTGGTATTGACATTATGGATAGAGATGAAATTTTGAAATTTGATATTGAGGTCACCACTGTTGGTTTCTAGGGTTTACATATAGAGACGTTGAAATTGTTTTGGACAGAAAATTTGGAAGTGGGTCCATCCTCCTCTATAAAATTTTAAATTACAGCTTGTGAAAATTTTTTTTGTGTGAAAGGTAAATATTTTGTTCCCATTTTTCATTTCTGTTAAACAGAACAAATTGTGTATTTAGCGTACTATTAGGACATTTTAGTACACTAACTTAGGGAATGAATTATGGTAGAAGAATATAGGTAGACGCGTCGACACATCTGCTGGGACAATGAACTGACAAACCAATTTTGGAATTGAAAATGTTGAATGAAAAATTATTTAAATTTGTAAAAATTGTTGAAAATGCGAATTATAATAGCCTCCGAATGACATATAAAAATCTACTTATCAATGCTCCCGAGCGTTGATGCATTTACCTGTATTCTTCTGCCATGAAATGAATCTTAAACCTTCAAGTGGAATTTTTGCTGACGAAGTAGTGGGCACTTGCTAGTAAAACAAAAAAAATTTGTAAAATTAAGAGGCGTAAAATTTACCACCACGTCATAAAAAATGTCACCTCACTAGTTAAATTTTTTTATTCTAAAAATGGGTCTGTATTTCTGCATCAAAATCAATTGCATTGCTTTAATCCGAAATATACGTTCAGCCTCGGTAACTGCCGTTTCTGGAGAAATGGATTCAGTGTTGAGGCACAAATAAACAAACTAATAAATATTTTTTATTTTGATGTGAATAAATAGAAAGATTTACTTACTAGCATGGTACAATGAAGAGAAGGTAGGTCAACTTTGAAAAAATTGCAAGTATAGAGGTCTACCTGTTTGGCTTGTAATGTCAGAATTAGTATCAAAACAATAAAAAATCAAACAACTTGTTGCATTTATTTTGAGTAAATAATTGAAAAACGCGATAACTGAATGGAAAGTCAACACTTCTTTTCAAAATCATGTACTATATATCTCTAAACGGATATTTCGCTACAAAAACTCTAGATTTTGTCGATGCATACGTTGAAATAAACATTTTGAAAACACACGAATTTGAATATTTTCTGAACAAACTTTTTGTTATTGAAAAGAAAACACATACATAAACAAAAAAAAAGTTGACATATTAAGCCAAGAAAATAAAAAAATTAAAATCATATGGTATCATAGCCCTACCTTGATATCATTGTACCTTGCTTACTAGGTCTTGCATATTTGGTTATTTTTTTTTTGGACCAATGCATAACTCGTCGAAATGTCTTTGACATAGACGGGAGTCGAACCGAATCGATTTAACATCAATATTTAAAATTTTGCACCACACAACCTTTTCTTCCTCGTTGTTCGGAAAACCGATATTTTTTCTTGATTAGCACACAAAAAATACACATTTTACTCATATTTCTTATTTCCAATTTTATTGCTTTTCATTTAATTCTTTAAAAGTAAATTTTACAAGGGTTTGTTAAAGAGGAGTTTTGGGTAAAAATGACAGCAAAATGCATTGCTTGCTTTAATCCCGTTTAATAAGTTTTGTTATGCTTACTTGATTTTTAAAAAAATTATATATTTAATTATATTTTAATTATTTGTTGTTGTGTACGCCAGCATATGAATGTTAGAAACGAAAGACATCCGTGGAAAGCATTTCTTCACTTCCTCATCTCCTTGTGTCTGATTTTAGTAGCAATGACCATCCATAGATCTGCAATTTGTCGTAGTACCTCTAACAATTTATCTGAAAAAAGTAATAAGTAAAATAGTATCAGTCGGTTTTGCCGACAGATTTATACCCCAGCCTTGAGTTATGATTATTCTAACTTTTCACGCTTTATGGAGGAGGTTATGAAGCAGTTGGCCAATATTGACCAATTCGTATCTGACCTAAGACTGATAAAAATATTACAACGTGCCAGATTTGGACTATATCGACTACTTCCTATACTTTACATAAGATATGTGCAAATTTTTGGAAAATGTGGAAATATGCGTGAGGTAACAAATATACAGGACCGGAGTCATCCATATTCATACTTTTTCTAATACAGATTTATATCCAATTTTATGCAAAATCATAAATTACATATTCATATCAGATTTCTGGTTAAGAGAAATATTTAGAAATAGCAAGTTGATGACTCCGGTCCTGAGTCATCCATATTCATACTTTTTCTAATACAGATGAAAATATTATTATGTGCAATATTTGAAGGAAGAGCATTTATATCCAATTTTATGCAAAATCATAAATTACATATTCATATCAGATTTCTGGTTAAGAGAAATATTTAGAAATAGCAAGTTGTATAGAATTACCGACTTTCATCTTCACACCAGACTTGGGTTAATAAAAATATTGTGATGTGCATAATTTGTAGACAATCGGACACTTACATCACATTTTATAAGAGTTATAATTATCCAAAATTTTGACGCTTTGTGGGAGGTATTTGATGGCGTGGACCGATATTGTCCATTTTCGCCAATGACTCAGCACTGATATTAGGATTCGCAAAGTTGGAGCGAAAACGGATTATCTTTATCCCATCTCCGAACCCGATCTAAATTTGAAAATAATATTACGATGTACCAAGTTTGGATCAAATCGGATACTTCCTTCGAGAGTTATCGTGCGTACCAGCATTTAAACGCATTTGGCAACCCACGCAGAGAATGTTGAATTGTTTTAAATTACACTAAATTTTAGAGTTTTGTCTACCATTAATAGTTTAAATGTTATGGTTAATAGTTCTATCGATATTTTATACTTAAACACATATTCCTTTTTTCACTTCTGACTGCAGTAGAAATAATCTCTTAGAGTTCCCCCGTTTTCGCAGTATACTGTTAAAAGACGTTAAGTTATATTACCCAGGATATTCCTAGGTACTCTGAAACGTTTTTAAATAATACTAAAAAGTGTTTAGATTACGAAAAAAGGTTTCAGCTGGATATATCGGCGTCTGTTGATCCTACTAGTGTTTCAAAATTTCACCTTTATATGGGAGGTATACCAAAGACAATTTCTGACAATTTTTATGATGGGAGGTATATAATGTATTCAGAATCCAAAAGGTAAAATTACATCAAAATCTGTTGAAAATATTTGCCAGAATCTTAAAAATCCGTTAAATCGGGAGTATGGGGGTTATACCAAAAACACATTCAATGTTGACAATATTATATTTTTGGCACATTAAGTTGTTACCCTATCCCAAACAAGAATGTTAAATTTCAGCAAAATGGATTGAAAACAAACCCCTTCAAAGAAGAAAAATCGAGGGCAGGGTTCTACGGGGGCTATATTAAACGGGAGCTGTGGACCCATATTAACATTATTTTGTATAGACATCAGGTATCCATTAAGAACACCAGATGTCAAATTTCAGTGCATTTCAATTAAAAATGTACCTAAAATCTTAAAATTTCTTTAAATCGGAGGTCACCGTAACATGGAGAATATGCCTGAACGTAGACAAATCTTCGCAATTTTATGATTACATTATTTTTTACTCATTATGAACTCATCAGATCGATTAGTTGAAATCGGATGAACAATATATATGGGAGCTATAGCTATATCTGAACCGATTTCAATCAAATTTGGCATACTTATTTTCAGGCCTAATTTGGTTGTATGTGCAAAATTCCATTCAAGAATTTTAACAAAAGGATAATGTGTATGTTTAGCGTCCATGCAAAAAAAAAAAAAAACTTTTAGTTAACTATTTTAAATGTCATAAAATATTGTAAACGTCATTAAACAACCAACATATTACGATAACTTTCCAAGTAAAAACTACCCAGTGACTTGTTAAACATGTTTATTGGTAAAGTATAATGGAGAAGGATATTTGTACGTTTAAAATTGTTCACTTCGTTTTAAAACAGCTGACCAACGTGTCAAGCTTTTACTGAAAACAATTCCCAATAAGAATTTAAAAACTCAGAGCAATAGCGCGGTTTACAAACAAAATCTTGTACAAATTATGGACTATCGTATACGCCAAATATGGCTCAGACTTGAATTTTATTTGTAATCACAAAAAGCCCAGGTCCAATTTCACATTTCCTTTCTGGCGAATTTTTTAATTAAATCGAGTTAATTTGTACATATTCAATTACATTTCGACCGAAGTGTTTTCAATATCGAATGCGATAATTTGTCCCCTGGTAATTAATAAAATCATAATATGATAGCAAAATTAAAATATTTAATACGCATTTTAAATATTTTTACTGCATTTTTCTTTCAGAAACCGCGTAACATAATAAGTCTGTTTAACAACTCTATAATTTTTTACTGAGTCAATTTTCTCAGTAAGAATTTTTAAACTCTCAGTAATATGAAGTTCACATGGTACATGATTCGTTCTCTATTCCTCGTTCGACACTTAACTATGAACGAATCACTTGATTCTCCACACACAATGTTGAGAGCGAAAAAGGATTTTTGAACTTCGTTTAACTTAGTAATGTAAATTGCATTGCCAATTCACTCTCACTTTGGTATCGAGAAACGTTTTGTAATAATTTGTTCAAACTATAAACAATTATTGAGTTATTGTACACAGTAATATTGTGTTATTTACATTGTCTTGTGAACAAATTCTGATTTGTACCTCATGAGCCCCTTGCCCATACTTATTTGCCCTAACAATCCCAAAGCTCTTAATAACTATTAGTACAGATGCTACTACTTCAATATTTGATCCTCTCTTTCAATGTGTATTAGAAAAATACACAAATAAAATAAAATAAATTTAGCAACGCGTCATAGATGTAAAAAACAATGACAGGCAGAGGCTCACTCGTAGATTGATGGAACTCCACAGAAGTGAATTCTGGAAACGGTTGCTACACGAACCTTTTTATCGAAAATCAAAATCAGGCAAAGAACCGACCAATTAAAGATAAATTGTAATTGTTTAATGCTGCCTCAAACTCAATAGATTATTTGGAAGTGATCTGGTTTGAAATGAATAATTTGAAAACACCCGATATTTTTATCGCCGTTACATGGTCGTCATTATAGATAGATTTTTTCACCATGTTCATTTTTTCTATGGAAAAAGATACATACTCATGTAGGTAAATTGTGTGCAAATATTTGCGAACTGGTTTGAAATATTTTTTATCCTTTGCTTGGAATATTCAGGAACTATTTTTGAATGCCTAAAGTAAAAGAAAATCATCATTCGAATTTTTCAATTTTTTCACGTAATTTAAACAACACCAAAAATATAAAAACTCATTTGAAATTGCGTTTTTCATTCGCATTCATTTTCGTATTGTAATACGAAAACATGATTCCAGTACTCGTAATCATATTGATATGATATGCATAAGTTAAGGGATTTCGTAAGGGCCCCGGACTTCCTAAATCACCATTATGCTCATGGTACAATGATATCAAGGTAGGGCTATGATACCATATCCATCCATCTGTCATCTTTATTTGTTTATGTATGTGTTTTCTTTTCAATAACAAAAAAATTGTTCAGAAAATATTCAAATTCGGGTGTTTTCAAAATGTTTATTTCAACGTATGCATCGACAAAATCTAGAGTTTTTTTTAGCGAAATAATCCTTTAGAGATATATAGTACATGATTTTGAAAAGAAGTGTCGACCTTTCATTCAGTTGTCGCGTTTTCCAATTATTTATTCAAAATAAATGCTACAAGTTGTTTGATTTTTTATTGTTTTGATACTGATTCTGACAGTACAAGCCAAACAGGTAGACCTCTATACTTGCAATTTTTTCAAAGTTGGCCTACCTTCTCTTCATTGTACCATGATTATGATATTGCGGAGTTGAAAATCCAATTTACAGCGATTCATCTTCCTTTCCAACGATGCGGAAACTTTAAAAATTGTAAACCCTGAACATCGCGTCGCATAGAATAACTAAACATGTGTAATGTGATTTGTGTTTTATCTAGTAGTTTTATGAGTTCTGTTTTCTTTTTATTATTCAAGATTTTTCATACATAACTTAACATAAATTTTGAAATTTACAATATTAAATATTGGATTTTTTGTTTTGTTACATTTCTCTTGGTTTATAATATGCTGTAGCTTTTTTGCTGGCTTGTCTGCTTGTGCTCGTCATAAACATACATACAGTTTGTGTATAAATATGTATGGTTGGGTGGTGATAGTTGTTGTTGTTGTTGTAGCAGCTCATACATATGTGTTCGTTTGGTTTCCATTTTCTAACTCAATTCAATCCGGTTCTGCCTCTAAGTCCAGTCTCAAAAAGGATGCAACCTGTATGGGTTGAGTCCATAACGAGACTGGAGTTAGGTGAGTAGGCTTGGCTGGGCAGCGAAATAAATGCAGCGTGTCATGTGGGCCTGTGCCACATGCTGGGCAGATGGTGATGGTGATAGTGGTGATGGTGGCTGTGGTAATGGTGGTTATATAAATGTACTATATGTTTTGTTGTTTAATATGCAATATTTCGAATATGAATATACGCACTCGATGTATTGCTTCTACGCAATACATTATGTTTCTACTAACATGTATGTTCTTTTTGCATACATACTTATATTCATATACAGCCGATTTTTTGTATGTTTGCTGTCGATATTTTGATTGTTGGTGGCTTGTTTTGGGTGTGGAAATGATCACTGACTCAAGGAGTTAATATCCTGCTTGCCTCTATGCGCTTAGTCAAGTACATGCAATCATGTTGTGTTGGCGGATATATCCGATTTCGGGTTGCTTATAAGTGTTAGAAGCACATATACTCATACGTATTTTGAGTGCAGGCCTTTGTTACTGTCTGTTACTGTTGGCTTTTAAATGCGATTTTTCTTGAATATTTTGCTACTGCTGTTTTTTATGGACGTCCAGAGGAATGAACGAACAAACAGTTGAAAGACGAGACGTGAAATAAAGGAAAGTATTCTTTAAAAATATTTTAATATAAATACGAGTATATATTTATAAAACAATAGAAAAAAAAACTACTAACACAGTGTTATTTCGTATGTGTGTACATAGAGACCGATCCATTCCTATTTTAAGTTGTCTATATATAAAAAAATTACACAACAGGAGTGATAAAGTCATTGTTTTGGAAATTTGCAAAGGGGGTGGCTAACAAAAAATATCATTGAAAACATTCATTTTAATCGATTCGTACAAAGCACTTGCTCGTTAATACGCACATTGATGCATGTCTGGAACGTACGTATCTGTCTGTCCGTCTGTCGGTCTGTCATCATTAGCTTATGTGTATATAATTCAGCATCGGTTCAAATCGACTTGGGTTTCAGCATGACTCCGTACTAGTTTGCTGATGTTACTGATTGATTGGCTGTTTTGTTTCTTTACACTACTACATCGGTTACACATTGTTGTCATTCTCATTGAATTGGCTATCGCCGTTGACGTTCTCGCAAAATATAGTATATATAATATATAAATAATAAATATGCTTAGTAAAAAATATATTAGGAATATAATATAATAAAGTTTTGTTTTCTATACATAAACAAATAGGCATGCTAAGAGATGCATCTTTGTCGACTTCAACGATGTCAAACTCATGCATATCATCCGGTCGCTTTTTCATCCCCATCACTATCAACAGCATTGTAAAGTTTTGTCTGCGAAGTGTTGCATTGGTTCATTGGATAATACAACAGCCCTTTTTCTTGTTTTTCTTTTCATCTATGACAACATGACTAGCCGACGTAGGTCCAGGTACCACTTGCTTTGAGACTTGAGCTAGAGATGTAACGCCATTATTTTCCGATGGCTTTGCTGCTCCCCCTCCAGTTGCTGTTGTTGCAGCTGGCTGCACCCTATGAGAACCATTTGTACCATTTTGTGCGGACTGATTTTGCGATACCTATAATCGAGAATGGATAGTGTAAACATTAGTTATTTGGTTTTTCTATTTACAAAATGATATTGACCACTGATACTTACATTGGATTTTGTTATATCTTCGGTAACTACTGTTCCATTGCTAGTACCATTACTCTGTGACTTGCCATTACCTATCGCATGATCTTCTGTGGGTGTTATAGGTTTACCTCCTGCAAATAAACAATGTATGTGTTGTAAGTAAGACAAAGGGTGCACACGTTTTTTGACCAATTTTGTACAAAAATATAAAATAGTTGGAAATGCAAATTTTACGACAAAACCCACTTAAATTTCATTACTCGTTCTATATATTCTTCTAAGTAAAAAAGCTCATTATCTAATCTAAAATGTACATGTCTCAAAAAATAATTGACAATTATATCTAATACTGATAAAATTACGAATGTCATATTAATGAGAGGTCTTAGATCGGCTAAACTGTTTGTTTTTTTTTTTAATCGGTTTAAACTCTTAACCAGCCAAGCTTTAACGCTTGAATTATGTGTACGTTTAATGTTGGATTTTAGAGAAATATTTTACTTCTGAATTGTGGACTTCTATTTTTATTGTCGTGTATTCGAAAACTATAAATCCCGGATTATTGTAAAATTTTACAGATTAGTTTCGTTCTTTAATCTGTATCAATGCATCTTATAATACAAAGAAATATGTTCACGAATTAAAGACGAATGTACAAGTAAGAAGTAAGAAAACGTTACGTTTAGTCGGTCGCTTCAACAAGAGGTAAAGAGGTATATTCGAAATATTCGGACCCGATCCACTGAACAGAACGTTAATATGAAGCCTATTTTTGTGTATAGAGAATCCACAGTCAATTTTCTGCTCGTCTTTCTATATATTGTTTCAGATACCAAATTAAAAAAAAAACCTGGAACTGCAGGAAAAAGTGGTCATATGTACACAATGTTTAAGCAGGCGGAGATAGGACCCATTACGAACTATAAATGCCGAATTTGAAACGAATCCTTTCGAAGGTGTAATATCAGGAGACACCGTTACGTTGAAAGTTATACGAAAACATGGACCGATATGTTCCCTTTACTGACAGAATTGATTTTAACCTCCTATCTAAAATCGGTTAAAAAGGTATCTTGATTACAGCAGACAGACTGATGCTGATATACAGTGGTGGCCATGAGGTTAGCACACTTCATACTTTCTGTTTTCTAAAGCAAATTATATCACTTCATTGCTATTATAAACTAAAGTTTTTGGTAATTAGTGTTGTTTATGGTGTGATCAGTAAGTCCCGTTACTTTTTTTTGCATTCTATCGCTATTCTCTTTCAAATTTACAATTTATTGCAGTAATGTGTAAATTAAGCTGGACACAATTTTAGCACATATAAGTATAATTACATTTTTTTGAAGGTATAAATATTAATTGGTTAGTTTAGGTAATATTTAATCAATGAGGAAGACAAACTGACTTAATGAACATTATTTAGATATGGCTAAAAAAAAGTGGTGTACAGAGGAACAACGAAAGATAATTCAACAAATGAACTCGAGAGGAACAAGTATAAGTGAGATTGCTAATACTTTGGAGTGTTCCAGAAAGACGGTTTATAATGCACTAAGACATATTCAGAAGTATAAAACATCTCAAAATGTTAGACAGGCTCCTCGGCCCAGAAAAACTTCACGTAAAGAGGACTCTATAATATACAGAGCGTCTGTCGAAGATCCTTTTAAGAGTTCCACCGTAATCCAGAGAGAAATTTCAGGAAAATATGGTATCAACGTGTCCAGCAGAACGATAAGACGAAGACTTAATGAAAAAAATTTACGTGGATGCATATCTCAGCATAAGCCACATGTTTCAAAGAAGAACATACAAGCTCGGTTGTCCTTTGCTCGTGAGCATTTGAAAAAACCGTTAATTTTTTGGAAAAATGTACTTTGGAGTGATGAATCTAAATTTTGTAAATTCGGATCGGATGGTAAAAGGTATGTATGGCGTCCTCCGAATATGCAACATAATCCAAAGTACACAAGTAAAACAATAAAACACGGTGGGGGTAATGTGATGGTGTGGGCAGCATTTTCTGGGTATGGTGTTGGTCCTATAAAAAAAATTGATACTCGTATGGACCAGTATGTATACCAGAATTTACTTCTAACTACAATGACAACATGCCACTTAGGTGGCGATTTATGCAAGATAATGATCCAAAACACACCTCACGCTTAGTGAGGTGTTGCTTGGAATCGAACAATATCGACGTGTTAAAATGGCCAGCACAATCTCCGGATCTCAATCCTATTGAGAACCTTTGGAATGATGTGGAGCAGCATGTAGTGAGGGAAAAACCTAAAAATTTGGCCGATTTATGGAAGGAAGTAGAAAAGGCTTGGAATGGTATTTCAGTGGATCGCTGTATGGCCCTTGTAGAGAGTATGTCAAGGAGACTAGCAGCTGTGATCAAAAATAAAGGATATTCAACTAAGTACTAAGTTTTTAGTAAAATAAGTGTTTTTGTTTTGATACATTTTTAATATGAATAAACTTTTTTGTTTTGTGCTAAAATAATGTCCAGTGTTTTTTTGAGGTTATGCTATTCTGGATAGAAAAACGCAAAATATATATAAAGGGATAATGCTGGACATGATGGGACGTGATCTTAGAAGGACAAGTAACACACATATAAAATATATCATAAAAAATTTAAGATATATACAAATATTTGCGTTTAAAAATAGCAAGTATCTAGTGTGCTAACCTCATGGCCACCACTGTATATAAACTTTTTAAGGTCAATGATGACTATTTCGAGGAGTTAAAAACGGAATTACAAAGTCAATATACCCTCCATATTATGGCGAAGGGCATAAAAATCTGTCTTTGACTAATCGAATACTCCTATTTTTTAGTTCTTTAAATCACAGCAATTTAACGATTTATGTCCAAAATACTAACTACTTAGGTACATTTTGTTGTATTGGTGCAAGATTTGGATAATGTTGGGCCCGCGGAAGGATTATGAACACTATAGCTTTTAATTTGTACAATTTATGTTGCACACTGTGCATTAATAATTAAGATTACTATTTGTTTATTTGTAGACAAATTTAGTCTATGGAAAATCTAATATGCCAATTTCCATTGGCGACGATGCAAGGATTCAGAAAGCGGACTTGAGTAATTAAAAATCGCCATGAGTTTCGAGTGGTTTCTTCCGATTGTTACATACAAATCATATACCATAATGTTGGACGGAGGATAAATATTCCACTCCAAAGCCAATGTGAGGCGAATTAGGACATATTTCCAATATAATTCTTCTGGTAAGAATTATTTATTAGGGCAGTTTGTGATGTGTATGACTTCAATTTAATTTCAGACTGAACGCATAAACAAAATGCAGAATTTATTTGATATTGATATTGAGCTTACGAATAAAGTGACATATTTAAGAATAAAAAAGGGCACGGTAACACAAGGAGTTGCATCAGGGAAGACAATGGAAATGACCAAAGAAATACAATTAATTAATTAAAATTAAAATAAAGATATTTTCTTAAGATTATCCTACAAAAAAGCAAGAATAATCTTAATAATAAGGGTTCAGTTTCAATTATTTCTATATGTTTAACAAGCTTAAACCTAAGAATTGTGCTTTTAGGCTAATAACAATAATATTCTCAAATGATTTTTGTATGTTCGGCTCCTAATCAATGTAAAATGAATAGCTAAAACTATGGGCTTGTCTTTTAATGGATAAGATGAGTAGAAACCCATTAAATTCCAATCAAGAAATGTGTATAAGGTAATAAGTTCTCTTCAACAATGGGCACTCCAGTCTACATTCTTTTTATTAATTGACACCACAGATACAATATACATAAACGCATATGTGTTTGTGAGGGCTGTTTTGTTTTTCGTATTATTTCTGTCATCTAACCAAACCCTAAACCTTTGCAAAATATTAAGCAAATCAAAGGCTTTTTTATTGTAAAGGTGACCCACTGTGATACTGCATAAACTATATTAATCAGTTCTACGTGTATTTTGAACCTATTGTAAATCAATGTCATGTCTTGTAAAGGCAACGCATAGTGACATCAGCCAACAAGCTTTAAGAAAACTTAAAGAAATTTGCTTAAATGTTTGTAACATGGACGTCTATATTAAAATAGAAAGATGTGTCGTGTATTGTGTCAACTAATAAATGTTTGTATTTTATTCCGCAGGCATCAAATTATAGAATTATCTTTGGGGAATGGTAAATTACATAATGTAAAAAAGGTGCGGTCGAGACGACTAAGGATTGAAAAGGCTCGGATATTAATTTGCAAAACAATACTGGCAATTGGTAAAGAAACATATTGCCTAGACCTGTCTCAAAGATAATAAAAAGAAATCTAGTGATCTTAAGTGGATGTTTAAAAAATAACGCATTTTTGGGTTTTTGGGTTAAATATGAATCAAAAATTGCATTCCATTGATATTAATTGTTACCAGATATTGAGTAAATTATTTGTTCAAAAAAATACTACATTGACACTGCGAAACCAACTTGAATTGCCGAGAATTAAATTGGACTCGCCGACGTCCATCTATGGTCTTGATCTTCATAGTTTTGTGTATTAAGATTTAAGCAATGTTAACCAAACGAAATGAAAAAAAAAAACAACTAGGAAAGCACCAACAAATTTTCTGTGCGACCAAAAATTTAAATTTATACTTACCACTAATCATTTTAACAATTTCATCAGCCTCTCTGGATAAATCGCCACCAGGGCGAAATGGATTATCCCAGCCAGAATCAGTACTGTGAACAAAATATACAAGAATACTCATTAAATTCACAATTTCTAAAGGCAAACAAAACTGTGAAACATACCTCTGCTGTCTGTCATAACCGGGAATTGGCGATGCTGTCGTCATTATGTCGTCTAAATTACAATTATAGTTACTTAAAGAATTATCTAAATTATCTTCGAATTTCGAAAAATAATCGGGAGGGCAAATTTGTTGTGGTTTACTACTTTGATAAATTGACACTCGCACGATAGAACGTTCCGACCTGGAATGAGAACAAGTGAAACAAGTTATTAATTAGTGGTGGCACAATAGTGAGAACAAAAAAACAGAATACCTAGAACATTTTTTTTATTTTGTATGTATACACGAAAACATTACATGGAAGGTTTTCTAAAAATAGCACGAGCTTTTATTCAGGACTTGTATCAACAGGACGACATTAACTAACATGCACCGTATGCATACATACGCGACGTGTGTCAACTTTATATTTTTAAAACTATTAATGTGTGTTCAAAGGTTTAAAATAGAATAAAAACGTATTAGCGGTAGTCTGTAAAAAATAGTTTTAATAGTTGATATTGTCACAACCACTACCAAAGTGTCTAATATGTTCACAACTAAACAATTGTAAACAAAATACTCCCATCCACTTAGCCTTACGACTACAGGGTGTATTATACAATTTGATAAGATCGCGTCTCTTTGGAAGAAATCCTTTTCGGGACTTTCGAGTCTATCTAATCCTGTGGGTCTGGTGCTGGTTTAAACTTACTTCCTGGTGCTGGTTTAAATAAAGCTAGATAGGGCGCGAGAATGGGCACTCTTAACAAATAAAAAAACAATGTTTCGCCAGGCGGAAATGTAGATAACATATACCAGTTGACAATTAACGCTACTAAAAACGTGTCTATAGACGCTGAAGTCTTTAAAATGGCTAAAATCAACAAAATATACAGGGTGATATAAAAAAAGCCAAACGCCATAATTTTTACATGTTTTAAATGTTATTGAATAAAAGCAAAAAACTCGGAAATAGCATCAAATTTTAGAATAAGCTTAGATTTGTTCGAAATTGGTCATCTTTGGCACGAATTATGGCCTTCAAACGGCCATAATTGCACTGCGGTATTTTGGCCCAATCCCGGCGAAGCGCTTGCTTGAGGTGATCGAAACTTTGGTATTTTTTAGTGTCAACCTTGCTTTTCAAAATACTTCAGACACAATAGTTCAACGGGTTGGTATCCAGAGATTTTGGTGGCCATTGTGCGCTGTAAATAAAGCGAGGAACCTCATTCTGTAACCATTCTTGGGCGTCCTGTTGGAATGTCCAAGGTCTGTGGCCACAATGTTTGCGTGCCCAAAGCTTTATACTCCCTCCAGAATATTTTCGCGATAATATTCGGCATTTATTCTGATGCCACGGTCGGTGGACAACGAATGTTTTCTCATCGGAGAAACCCAAATTCGGCGGTTCACCACTTTCGGCCAAGCGAAGCAACTGTTTGACTCTTTTGAGTCTATTTTCTTTCTGTTGCGGTGTAAGTTCTTGCACTTTTTGGAATTTCAATGGCTTTACCCCGAGCTCATTTTTCAATATTTGCCGAACGGAATATTGCGATATGTTCAGCTCACAAGCCACTGCGAAGCGGATTTCGATCAAATCGCTTCTTTACTTTTCGAACCATTTCTGCTGATGTTGCTGTTTTCTTCCGTCCACTTCCTTGACGTTGGGCGACGGTACCAGTAACTAGCATGGTGCGTGACACAAAAGATTTATTCACATGTAAATGCTGGAGTGCTCTGACGATACCCACTTGTGGTTTTTCAGCCAAATATAAAGAAATCACACTATCACGCTTGAATTCCATCACGAATAACTTTTTTTCTGAAAAATCCACACCAAAATGCTTTTGTACGCTTGTAAACGATATAATGAGCTGCCACTGGGATAATTTAAACAGCTGTCGGACGAGTGGCTTAGAATTGGCAGCAGTCTAAAGTTGGTTGCAGTTTTTTTCATCTCACCCTGTATAATATCGTGAGGTATTATATTTGGGTTATATGAAGACCTGAATTATACATTTTCTTACCAGTGGGAATGGCAACCGTTCAAATGACGTATTTAACAATTTTACTGGACAAATTAGCAAAAAAAAGTTGGTGGTAAAATTTTACAGCATAGAAATATAAAATGTTTGCACTTGCTTTGGTCATTTAAGGATATCAACTAATTCCAGCTAATAAACAAATCAACCACAGATTCGGAAAAGAAATATAAGAAATAATGTGTGCAAATTTTTCACTTAGAGGTAGATTTTGGAAGGACTCATGTCGATTTAGAAATTATTCTACACTATTTCCCGTACTTCTAACACAAATGAACAAATTTTTTAATATTATGTCCATTGTAGGGTAATATTTTCTGAGGAGAAATTTCTTAGTTTGTATTTGGTTGAGATTAAACATTTGTCTTCAAGACCGACTGTAAAGTTCGTTTTTGTTCTTTATTTTTTTGTAAGGCAAAGTTTCCAAGCCAAAGAATTTAGTCAGCTTTATCATTTATAACATTCACAATCTGCTCATGTACACAAGGTTCAACATGGGACATTTTCTTTTCAGTGGAGGTAGCATTCTTGAAGTCAATATAGGTGAACTTTTATTGAACGCTGCATATTAAGAGGTGATATGATATATTAATTGATTTGATTTTTTTATTTTGATATATATTTTTTTGCCGCTAAGATCCCTACCCATAATGTAGTTTCGCCAAGTACCTATGTATGTGTGTCGGCAGCAGGCAAACATAAATGTTGTTTTATCTGCATCCATGTTCATACGCCTATCTTTTGGCCACTGATATGTCCAAAATGATATTGGACCACATAACCAGCAATTGCATTCAATTCAATCCACTCCAGCCACCTAGTTTGAGTATAGTTTGACCTGTTCTCTGCTTCGCATCATGAGATGCCCGAGCAACCTTGAAAGTACCTGATTTGGCAAAAGCAAAAGTGGGTCAAGTTGAACGAATTTTGAGAAAAAAGTAACAAAACAAACAAAATGTACTCTTCTGTCTGTCGATAAACATAAATAAAGCAACGAGACGACACTTTTTCTTTTTGTTTGGTTGAAAAAAAATAAACGAAAGTGAAAATAATTGTATCCAAGCCGATGTGAACGTGGGCAGACATAATGACAATTTATGAATGCGATTTTGGATATCAAAGAAGAAAAAAACATTGTCATAAAAATTTTCATTTGAGTTTTCATAAGGATTTTATTTTCAAAATGATAAATAAAGAAATAAACATGTAAAAAAGCAGCTTTAATACCCTCTATCATTTGAAAGGAACTTGAAAAATGTCAAAAAAAAAAAAATCCGAAAACTACCACTTAAATGAAAACCGTTATATGGGGAATATACAAAGACGTGGATCTGCATTTCGCAGATTTCGATCAAGTCGCTTCTTTATTTTTCGAACCATTTCTGCTGATGTTGCTGTTTTCTTCCGTCCACTTCCTTCACGTCGGGCTACGCTACCAGTACCACGGAAAATTCTCACCAAAATGCTTTTGTACGCTCGTAAACAATATAATGAGCTGTCACTGGAACAATTTAAACAGCTATCGGACGAGTAGCTTAAAAATGACAGCAGTCTGAAGTTGGTTGCAGTTTTCATACCCTCCACCACACTATGGGGGGTATATTCATTTTGTCATTCCGTTTGTAACTCATCGAAATAATGATCTTAGACCCAACAAAGTATATATATTCTTGATCAGCGTAAAATTCTAAGACGATTAGCCATGTCTGTCTGTCTGTCCGTCTGTCTGTTGTAATCACGAACAAATTGAGATAGGACGCTAAAATTTTGCACACATGTTAATTTTGCCAGTAGGCAGGTTAAGTTCGTAAATGGGCCATGTAGGTCCACGTTCTCATACGGCCCCCATATAACGGTACCTCCCTATATTCGGTATATTGATGATTTTAGCAACATTGTTTTCCGGAATTGTTTCAAACTTAGTATTTGAAGTTCGTAATGGATACTACAGCCTAAGACAGAAAATTGTCTGTGCAGGTCCACGTCTTCGTATAGCCCCCATATAAGGGTACTTCCCGATACTAGGTATTTTGATGATTTTTGCGACATTATTCACCGGAATTGTTTCAAGTTAGGTATTTAGAGTTCGTAATGGGAACTACAGTCTTTGACAGAAAATTGTCTATACTGGTTCAGGTCCTCGTGTAGGCCCCATATATCAGTACCTTCCTAAATTCGGTATTTTGACGAGTTTAGGTACAATACCCACCGAAATTGTTTGAGATGTCGTATTTGACGTTCGTAATGGATGCTATAGCCTGTGACAGAAAATTGTCTATGCTGGTCCAGGTCTTCGACAGCTCCGATTTAAAGGTACCTCCATATACAATATTTTGATGATTTTAGCTACATTATTCACCGTTTATTTCAAGTTTCGAATTTGAATATGGTAATGGTTTACGACAAACAATGCCTATGTAGGTCCACGTCGTATAGACCCCAATATAATGGCTATATTCGGTATTTTTAATATTTAAACAAAATTTTTTTAAAGGTTTTATTTTTTGAAAATTTCCAAATTCGTTCCAAATGGTGGAGAGTATCCAAGGTTGGGCCGGCCGAACTTACTGCTTTTTAACTTGTTTCATCTCACCCTGTATTTAAAAAAGTAAAGGGTTTGTTTACATAATGCAACTTTCCCGAGCCTTTCCGAAATGTCTACTTTTTTCCATTTTTTATATATTTCACATTTACCATTAAAAAACTACTACCGAGCCTAGAATATATTATTCAAAATATATTATTCAAAAATATCTTTTCCGTGGGAGAATAAATAATTTAGAAATATACAACTTAAAAATGAACCAGAATAGTGTATATATTTTTATTTAGAGATTTATTATTTAAGGCATGTAACTGATTTGCCTGAAATGGGATGACCATATTTAAGATGCGCTGGGGAAAATATTGAACGGTTGCAGTTACCTCCAGGAACATTTGCTGTCAGAAAACTTTTTGCTAAGCTTCTAATGTCCCGTACGTCTACATGGTGCATTTAAAAACGATTTACAGTTATATGCACAAAGGGTGGATATTTTTAAACCTGCAGATCATCGACAACGTCTAATTTTTCAGTTTATTTTAAAACCCCATGGAACATTTTGGGCCACTCTGTATATTGAGTGAACATAACATTTATTCATCCCATCTTGCTATATGCATGATATTACCATTTTTCGTTTAGTCATACTGATGCCAAATATTGGAGATTGCCATATGGGGGGCGAGGTAGCCCCCGCCTCAAAAAACGACCAAAGTAGAATAAACATTATTATTTTTCTATTACACAAAGCTTCTACACCTAACAAATAATTTAATAAAATTTATTTGCCCCCCTGCTGTCAGTGCCTAAATAATATTATGAAAGCATAACAAAACAAAAAAACCAAAAAAAAAATTAAACAAACCAAGTTGTTTATTGTACAACCCTCAAACACGTATTTTAATCTAATCGGAATGCAAAATAGTCATAAATTCACATGTTCAACACTTTGAAATATCGCAAATAGTTTTAGACAATTGTTTGTGGGCACCGGAGCGTACAACAGCAGAAATCACGATCGTCCATCGTCGCCGTCGTCGTCATTGGCTTCTGAGTTGAATGCTAAACAAAAAATCCCCAGTTTGTTGCACAACCACGAATAAAACCGAGTGGTCGGTCATCAAATGGATCGAAACTGCAAAAGAGGGTACGCTAATGAGTGGGAATAGTGCTTGGGGTGTCGGAGGAGAAATTGCATTGTTCTAATGAACAAATTTCAATTAAATAGTAATTCAATGCAGAGGCATCCAGAATTTTCCTATTGTATGTCACTATGCAGAGGTACAGTTGAGTTTTTAAATACTTTTCTAACAATAATGATTAATTCGGGTATATATTGAAGAAGAACAAGGAAAATGAGGCCAATTCACTACAAACCGACATTATTTCTCATAATCACGATTTTCGACATTGCTATGAACTTCTCATTAGATTTACCGCATTCTACAACTTTGACCGATACATTCCCTACACCTAATTCATTTTGTAAGATTTGTGATGTATTAAAATGTTTATGATTTTGAGGTGGTAAACACCGGTGACCTCACCGCTGAGTAATATTATCGCATCCACTTGACTTCGAACCTTTTGTCGGACAGGAACCAGAAGGATCAGAGGGATATTATTCTATATTTTGCACATGAGAGAACCAAAATATAACATCTTTCACATATTATTTAATTCTGATTGGCGTTATTTGAAGAAAATCTGGATTTAGTTTGTATTTGATGTGCGGATGTATCAAACGGTGTGGTGAAAATAATATTAGCATAACAAACATGTTATAGTAAAAAAACATGTCATGTTTTAATAGTTATTAATTTCAATTACTGGAGATTAAATAGAGCCGGATACCACCTATTCCCGTCATCACCTACAAAATGACAAGATTTTGAATGATAATACCTCCTTTAATGTGGCAAAGTAATTTCCGATTTTCCATAACTCCATCTCAATATTTTGTCTATATTGCAGTTAGAGTGAAAATGGAATATTCTTCGGTATCTTAGATATATCTCATGTAAAACGAATCGTTTGCCCGATATAGGCCAAACTTAGCCCGTGATAATATTAATGTCAAACTTAGAACAAGAACGACCATAGTTTCGTTAACTTCCCATTTATCCATTAGCAATTTTGAAAATGTATCTAATTATTCAATTAAAAGGAGCGATTTAAACTTTTCCGAAAAAAACTGTTGAACATAAGAAAATTAAGTTTTTTTTTTACACAAGTTATTAACGTCTGAAAACCTGAACAACAAATACAAACAAATCTTTATCAGAAAAATATAAATTCTCTAAAAAGCCGAACTTACAACTTGTTACCAATATATTTCTATTAATTTTTCTTGATTTTAAATTCTAGTCTTAAATCAGCCAAAAACCATTTATGCGGCCATATGTGCATCTGAAATGGCCAAATGTGTGTTAAGTTAATGGCAGGCCATGATATACTTTTTCGATGTGTCACATTTTCACAACAACAACAATAACAAAAGTGTTGTGAAAATTCTCAAGATTTTTCTTAAACAATTTCTTGTGCCGTCCGCCCTCCGAAACTCATACACGCACACACACACACACACAGAAGTGATAGCGCACCGGCATTACTCGATATATTGGTGTAGGTTGATTGTTTCGTCAGTGTCAGTGAAACCTAAGGCAAACCGGGTGGAATAAGTGAAGCAAGTGGATTTAGATAAAAAAATAAAAGGCATGTAAATACCGAACAATTCGAAATGTCACACTTCTAGCCTGGCCTGTGGGTCATCATTCATTGATACGCCAAAAAACAGACACTTGAACATGCACACTGAACGAACAAGTGTGGCCCGGTTGATGGTGGTACTATTGCGGGGTGGAGACGGCTGTGAAAAAAGGTTTATTATTATCACGCCTCACTTAAGATGGCTCGAATTGGATTGGGTTTGTTTCGATCCACAGTTTATTAGTTGCAAACAGTATGCAGGTCTGTGTCTTGGAGAAAGAAATTGAAAGCGCTATTTTCAATTCATACAATGAACTAGTTTTTTTTTGTTTCAGATGAGCAACAGCGGCATCCTCCACCGACCGCCGTAAAATGACAAGTGAAAATGCCAACACGAATATCCGAATTGGCACGAACAACAGTCAAACAAAAAAAAAAAAACACACACACACACACAGAATGAAATGTAGGGAAGTGTAACCAAACAACAAACAAATGGAATATATAAGGCATTGCCTGCAGCAACAAAAAGTCAACAAAATATAGGTATGAAAATATCAACGAGAGGGAAGAACAACAAACACACATCTCACAAATGAAAATGATGCGAAAAATGATGTTTTCCTCTTTCGTAGCCTCCGCATCAGACGTTTTCCGCACACAAAAGCCCCCACAGCCCAGTACAATTTTCCGTTCAAATTTCAAATTTTGGAATGGCACATTTTCCCTTTAGCTGTTCATAGCAAACCACCATCAAACATACGCGCGCATACTCTCTCATTTAAGCTTGTATTTCGTACTTCAAGAGTCGGTGTTACGTTATTCCTCATTGTGAAATGACCTCTCTCACTGACACCACTCACCACCACCACCGCCAACAACAACAACAATTACAGCAGCAACTTGCCACCCAACAGCCAACAAAGTAAAAGTAAACCAACTGGGCCAAAATTGTTATACACCAGGAAAGATACCATCCGTCTTTCATCCAACTGAACCGAAGTAAACCCCCAACGAAACGATTGTTGCATGGCATGCCATTATGAAACGAACAAAAAAAGGAGATTTACGGAGTGGAGCAGAACGTGCTCGCGTGCTCTCAATGGAATAAAAGAAATAAGGCGGTGGCAACAACGCCACCACCAACCCAACAATGAGGAAGAAAAGCGATGACAACATTAAGCCAGCAAACAACAGTGTGGGAAATTGACATAATCGCACATAAAACAAAAAAAAAAACAATAAAAAAAAGTACCGACATTTTTGCGGAAGTTAAATCGTGGGGTTAACAACAAAAATGTTTAAGATCATTGTTGTCAATGTTATGGAACGACTGACTTTTCCAGCGACCCCAATCCAAATATTTTCGCATCCCCCAACGCCACAAATCACAGACCGACAACAACAGAAAATTTCAAATAAAATTTGCTAGGCTTTACTCAACAGCATCGCAAATAAAATTAATTGGCTGCATATATATATCATCACTCTGTAGGCCATCTAGCTGCTCATGGTCACGACCAGCATGTGGAATAATGGGATTGACCTCTAAAATGGGATTGTAAAAAATGTTTTTTTTTTTTTTTTTTTTTTTTCAATTATTATTTCTTTATGGGCAAGTAGTTTGATTTCATTTCTGTTTTTAATTTCGTTTGGCAATGGAAAATATGTTTGAATGAAAACACGCCCTGCTTAAGAAAATGCAATATTGGATTTTACCCTGAATGACATTCAAACAGATTCACTTTATTTCCCAACATTCCAGTGAAAATATTATTACCAAATAATGGGTTTGTTATGTACATTTAGGCACCAACTGCATATTCTGCCGTTATTCAATACTAGGTAACATAACATTTAGTCCTATTGGCTGGTGTATTTATAGGAATATCTCATTGTTTTTCAGTTTAGTTGTCAGTATTTATGGCTGGTACTGGTAATGCGCAGAGGGTATGCAATTGTCATTACTACACCTTTTTCAAATGTAATTCAAATATTTTTGAAACTCAAAAAGACCGTTTGTAATTTGTAGTATTTCAATTGTAGTTCGAAATTTCATTTATAATTCATGAGAGGTCAATTGTAATTTGAGAATTCCGGTTGTTTATTCATTATAACATTCCATTTTCGTTTTGAATTATTTAATTTAGAATTCGAATTAATTCATTCGAAACATTTTCTTGCATTGGCTTCATATTGGCATTTTCAAATTTTAAATGGAATTAAAATTGAAATGTTTCGAATTACAAATGTAATTCTCGAATTACAAATGAAATGTTACGTATTACAGGTAAAATGTTTCGAATTACATTCAAATAAGGTGTAGTAGTGCTAAAAGTGACTCATGAGACTACCAAATCTTAACTTCGAATATTTTTGATTACTACTGTAAAACTAAATTTTAGAGTATTCCACACATCCGATATATTCCATAAAAGTGATACGAAAAAAACGCCTTCAAGAAAACATATTTTTTCAGTTATTTGGCATTTGCAGTGCTATTTTTACAAGTTCTTATATGGACACCGTTCCGGTACAACAAATAATTTGGGTTCTCCTCTCTTTTACCAATTTAGCTATTGAAAAGGTACAGGAACCCTACAAATGTGTCAATATTTCATGTTGTTATCTTGAAAACTCTTTGTTTGGGCGATAATTTTCTTGACTCCATTAAAATATTTAAAGAACGATTGGGATAATATTACACGCCAAATAAAGTTGGTCTTGCACCGATAATTGGCATGGATGTCACTCAATCTCTATGCAAGATGTGCAACGAAAAAATATTTTCCGACTTATCAACTTTTAAGTGTGAGACGTCATTAGTCCATTAAAACATTAAAACGTATCGACTTTTTCAATGGTGGCACTCTCAAAGCAATTTATTATGTGTACATATCTGATTACGAAACCCTAGATGTACTGTTCGAAAACTAATCGAATTCGATAGATTTGTATATCCCTCATCATGAAATAAATGCCAAAGAGTTGATACGCTTCGCCAAAAGTGGTGAACTGACGAATTTGGTTTTCTCCGATGAAAAAAAAAATCGTTGTCCAGCAGTTTGTAAACAAACAAAATGGAGGGTGTATTTATGCCTTGGGCACGCAAACATTTTAGCCGCAGACCTTGGACATTCCAACAGGACTCAGCATCATCGCACTAAGCACGCACGAACCAAGAATGGTTACAAAATGAGGTTCCTCGGTGGACTAATGTGTCTGGAGTCCGCACGGCAACGTTCGGGCAGCATGTGACGCTTTCATTCGCCGTTTGAAGGCCATAATTCGTGCCATAGGTGACCAATTCGAACAAATCTAGACTTTTTCTAAAATTTGATGCTATTTCCGACATTATATGTTAAGATTCAATAAAATTTAAAAAAATTGTAAAAATTATGGCCTTTGACTTTGTTGCAGTTTTTTTTCTATCTCATTATTATCATTAGTAATTTTCTGTCATAGGCTGTAGTACCGATTCCGAACTTCAAATACGAAATGTAAACCAATTTCGGTGAATTATGTAGTTTATAACATTAAAATACCGAATAAAGGGAGGTACCTTTTATAATTTATGATAAAAGAGAAATTATAGTAAAAATTTTCACGAGCTTATTTAAATCAAATGTGATTGCTTCATTTGTGAAGTTTCATCTGAATTGAATTTGGGATTAATTCAGAGCTGGCAATGCAATTAATAAAACTAAACAAATCCTGAACACTGGTTCGTTCCGTTTTGATAAGTGTTGTATATTACCTCTTCTACCTATTAAAGTCAATACGCCAATTGAAGTCAAATTTGTGTTTACGTGTTTAATCAGACATTTTTATTGCCACTTAACTTGAATAAAACCATGGCAAATATATGTTGTTGTGCTCCCCAAAAACCGAGTGTGTCTTTTTTAAATATGTCGACTTGAACTATGGGTTATAACTCGAAGAAACAAAATAAATGTCCTCTTTCCTGGCGGGGAATTTAACTAAGTAACGCCTACTTTTTTAAATTTTGTGTAAATGACAAAAATTACTTTAATTCAAAATTTTCAAAACATTTCAAATTCCACCAGCAACACAAGTGGTTTATTCATCTACCGTTGAGGCGCACGTTGTAGTTGCAAAAACAACGAAATCCAAATGGGGTTTTAATTAAGTAATTATAGGCTTTAATGAAATAATTAAATTAAGACAATTGAGGTCGGTCGCCAGCTGGAATGCCATTTTCGGTAATGCTTCGAATGATTGCGTTATTTGTTTGTGTTTTATCAGAAAAAGACAAATTATATTTAATAAAAGCCTTAATGAAGGCCGATGGAAGGACATTCTGTGTGTGTGATTCATCATTGTGCCCAGAAGAGGGATGTGGTGGGAGGGTGGATTGGAAGAATTTATTTTCCTTTTTGCTTGAATATTCCTCCATCCATGGTGTGGAATGTGCAAGTGCTGACCTTGAAACTAGTCACGAGCAAAGCAACAAGAATGCGAGAGGGTGCAAATGGAGAAAGAAAGCAATGCACACACATAGCACAATAATGCGGACAAGGACAACAGATAAGTTGTATGTTCCGTGTTCTGGTGTCACAACTACAACACAACAACAACGCATGCACACAGACGGTCAAACGAATCGCGTTTTAATTGCTGTAAATCCCACTTTCGCTTTTCTTTAGTGAGGTATGATGAGCCGCAACGAAAGACTCTGGGACAGGTGATGTGTTTGTTTTTGTTTTTACTTTTCACTGTAACGTGTTAATTGTTATCCATTCAGGTGGATTTATTTAAATACTCCACACTGTCGGCATTAGAGTGTCTAATATTGTTACTTCTGCTGCTTTTGGCTTTTGTTGGGATGAGCGAATAAACGGGGAGCGCAATCACGCACACACACACACACATACACACACTCTGGATACTCGGAGAGACAAACGTCACGATACCACAACAAAATAACAGAAAGGGGGCATTTGTAGAACAGCACCGCCACCCGTTAACCAGTCGACTACCACCCAAGGGGTGGCGGGGAGGGGCTCAGGCGGATGAACGAACGGTCGGTCAGGCGCTCGAGTCGCTATAGTATAGATTGTGAGACGGAGCGTTTTGATTATATTTTTTGCGATGAACTCAGCAGCACGGCACTTAACGCTCACACACAATTGCCTCATCACTTTGCTTACCACGGGCTAGCGGTGGTGGTGGTGGTTAATTCGTTCCAACACAAAATTGATTTCAATTTCTTCCTCATTCTGTGTTCTTCTTCAGTTGGTTATTTGGTTTGATTTGTTGAGTTAATAGAACGCCCAAAAATCAATATTTAAACATTAAAGTAAACACAACTAGATATTGGTACATATATGTACAAAATACCTATGTACCTACATACAAGTGTCAGTAGGTACTTTCCTATTTGGCTATATGTACACAAATATTTACCTTTTTACGCTCTTATATGGATGGGTAGGTATACACCAAGTGTGTTTGGCAAGTAGGGAAAGAAAATATTCTTCTTTCACTTGGAAACACTCTTGGATATGGCACACATTATATGTATCTATATAATACACTTTCCTGTATGTATTATGTATATATAGGAAGATTCTAAAAAATGCATCTAGAGAAATTGCGCCTTTTGCAAAATACCCATAAACAAAGATTGTAGTTCCAATTCCACCACCAACAACCTCAACAAAAAAAATAAACTCCATTCTCCAACACTTACACTGGATTTGTTGTAGGTGTTCTTTCCGTTTCCTCGAAATATTGAAATAACGGTTAGAGGTACTCTCTCGCTCACAACACACTCAAATTAGTTTTTTTTTTTGTTTTCAATCGCTTTTCTTTTTTGTTTTTGAAACACACCAAATTTCTTGTTTCGCGAAATTTTATTTCAATTTTCCACAATTTGGAAAATATTTTTTGGGCTTTTCTGTACACAGTGAGTGACGTTTGTTTTCTTTTTCGTTTGTGTGTGGGGTAGGTATTCCTCTTCTCCTGCAAGTCGAAATAAAAAGTATCCGTGTTTCCACCAATAAATTGATTACGAACGACGACAAACAAACGACACAATTGGAAAAAGATGCAGAGATGTGGATGTCAATTTTAATTAACTTTTATTGAATTTTATTTGAACTTCGCCTTAATTGGACAATTTGTGATGTTTGTGACCCGTTCGCGTAAAATACGTGTGTTCATCTATTGTGAAAAATACAAAACTGTATGCTGGCATGCCTGTGTCGTTCATTCGTCGTGATGTTTCGTTCTCCCAAATAACAAAACGGCCGCAGACATTCATACACACGCGTATAAACGGCCGACATGACTACGGCACAGCCACTCTCCGCTCTACTCAAAAAACAAGTAACTCAATGTTGCCAGACTGTCTACGTAGCGCCACCACCGTGCAAACATTTCGATCCGTTGAACGAAGAGAGGGAACACAATAAATAAGTTAAAAACAAGTACTCGACCGAGAAAAGAGGGTTGCTTAGGGCTCCCTCGTAATGCGCGCGACGTACACACAAAACATTGGCCAGCTAGCAGAAAATAATAAAACTATGTTGTGGCATCTATTACTGGCTGTGCGACTTGTCCGTCCACCCATGTTTGAACCAACGTACCACTTTTACATTTTGTTTTTGTAAAATGCAACAGGGTGGCAACATAAGGCATGACATCACTTTTTTGCCACAATACACAAAACCTTTGGGCACACACACTTGCTTACTGATTGTACACTCGCATTCATACTCTGCTAAATTGAAAGTATCTCGAAAAATGTAAATAAAGAGAGAGAGAGAGAGATGGAGAGAAAACGTAAACAATTCATTGCCACTGAGATAAGAAGTGTTGCCTCCGAGAGCATGAAGAGAGAAAGAACGCCTGTCCAACTATCTAATAAGAATCGCTGTGAATGTCTGTGAGAAAACTGTTATAACCTTCTTGAGATTGAGATACATCTATTATCTAAATAAAGATAATGGCCTGAAGTTGTTTACTTCATGTGCACTCTCTATCTAGCACAGTTACAGCTGCGACTGTTTATGTAGCACATCATACGAGTGCACAGTTTCAGTATCTGAAAAAATAAATAGCCTTACAATTTCTTCTCTCGAAAGAACAAGTTAGAAAGTTAAGTACACCTTATATTGGGATATACAGAGCTATACAAAGTCGTGACTCCGCTCAGCTTATATGATGTAATTATTGATTTTTCAAATCTAATCATCACACTGAGGTTGTGTTCCAGAACCTGCTATCTAGTGCTAATTTGAAAGTCTTTATCTTGAACACTGTTCCCGCATACCAAAAAAAACATACACACACTACTTCCACTAGGTACATTTGGCAGTGTAAAAGATATGTTGATTTGGAAGTTCAGACATTTATGCAATTTTTTCGTTCTCTCGGAACGAATACAACAATTCCCTCTTTACTAATTTTACCGATAACAAGTACGGGAACACAACAGATATAATATCGTGCCCAAGTTTGACATTTTATTAGAGTTATTATTGAAAGAAACATACTATCGAAGATTGTCATATTTTGAGTGGAATGTACGAGAAGGAGTGTCCCGAAATTGTCCCTTTTTGCACCTTATGCGATACTTTTGAAACAACCGAAACTATCTTCACATTATATGAGAAGGACTGAATGTTTGCTCCCAATTTAAGCGTGATGCGAAGTTTGGACTACGTCAAATACTCGCTTTACATCATATACGGTATTTATATAAATCACTTCGAAAAAATTGTGGACCAGTTGTTAAAGAGAGTGTAGCTATGTGCATTTAATTTTATCGCGAGACCTTAAGAGTGGGGGTTCGAGAAGGAGTGGACCGATTGGTGCATTTTCAAAATTTAACTGTACTCATTGTAAAACCAAAAAAACATAGATGGGCATACAAGAGTTGCTATATAAGAGTGCCACCCAATTTTCTATATCTATTTAATTGTTTCCATTTTAGAGTTGCAAGTTGCAATTGCAGAAAATGCGAATATCATTGTTTTGAGAGGTCTACATGTGAAATCGGATAAATCATATATAGGAGCTCTCGCCGCCCTACAAACTTCGATCTTATCCACTTTTTCTGGTGCCTCTCCCACAAAAGATCAATATTTTTGCCTGGCCGCCTTGTCACCTCAGTGGTATGTGCCACATTTAGCATTACTGGTAATGACACCGACATATTTCCTGCAATACCAGTATCACAAAAAAATGACAATAACATTACCAGTAAGTCGAAAAGTAATGAATTATTTCTACAAAAATTCACAAGTAAAACTCAAAAAATATAAATTTAGCTGAGCTTAGATGGGATTTAAACCGCGGACCCCGGAGTGCAGCCAACTAAAAGTTGACATCTCAACGTTCCGAACCATTAACCGGCCATCCTACAGCAGCACTATAACAGATGTTATATATATTAAATCATCGCCACTAAAATATGCTTTGCTGTGAAAAACATTTGCTCGTACAACTTGAGTCCAACTTGGATTGTTTCTGGTGTTTAATTCGCATATGCATAATCGCAATTGGTGAGTGTGTGGTAATTTCTCTCCGATACTTCTTTTCACTGCAAACTTCAGATCACTAAGCTCATCTCGAAAGAGAAATAAAAAAATAACTCAATTTTAGCGTACCAAGTAATGGCCGCACAGAGTGAACCCGTTCATCTTTAATATAACGCTATTTATAAGTAATTACTATTGTCGAAATGCTTAATTTGATAATATTTTTTTTTTTTGCTGGATGGTGTGTCTGACTTCTCATAAGGAGATCCCTAGTTCAACTTCTACATCTGGCAATTGATGGCGGGTTGGCGGGGAACTCCTAAAATATGAATTTAGTGATCGATTTCCTTCAAATTTCATATTAATGTTTGTGCCAACATAAGATTATCGCACAAGATAATGGGATATACATATTTTAAAATCTAAGAATATTTTTCTTTTGAAATTTCTTTCTTCTCTAAAAATTTTCATTTCGCATTTCCATAGATCACGAAGTAAGTCTCAGAAATTTATTCGGATGACATTAACTGGTCCTACACAGAAATTTTTTAAAATTGTTAATGCCTGCTAACAAAAAATTGAAAATAAACATTTCCTCAATTAATAGACCACAATGCGAAATAATAATGAAATTAGCATGTTCGAACAAACTTGAATTTACATCAATGTCAAGTATACCGAAAATTACTAATCAATGGCTCAAGGTGATCTGGAAGGAAACCGGCTCTTGTTAGCGTAAATACACAAAAATTCCTAATTATCTCAACTGAAGAAATAAGACAAACAAGGCGCAAAAATAAAAAAAAAAACAAAACAAAAAAAAAACAAACTCTGTATGAACATATGTATGTAAATGCTGTTGTGGCAGTACAACCTACTGTACAAATACAGCTGCGAATTTTGCCGCTAATTGAATATTATAATTATGTACAAAAGATTTGTGGCGTGGGAAGAGCATCATTATTACGCAAACAAGTACAATTTGCAAAAAAAAAAAAAACACAAAGATGATAATAAATTTATTGATTCGTGATTTGGTTTAATAAACATCAGGACTGGACAATGACTAAGGCGATCGAAAATAAAAATAATATTGACTGGGCATCAACACATCAAAACACGTTCCAGGCGTTTTTATCTGACGGCCTATGTATTTTGAAAATAAAAAATAGATATCAATGTTTTTATTAACTAATCACTTTTGTAAGAAGTCGATTTGTACATCCTTATGGAATTCACGGCTTTTTGCAAGGGACCAGATCAAAACCTTGACTTTTGACAATATGGCAAAGTCCTGTCGACGAAAGCATAAACCAATACAACATTTGCCAAAACTACACGGCCTGTTAAAAGTTTTATGAGTTTAAAATACAAAAACAATAACTGTTTAGGTTATACGCAGGACAGTAGTAAGAGTCAAGCGGTTTTTGACTCAACTGCGACAGCATACCATTTTTTTCACGACTATGACTCCATAATCGTCTCCGAATTGATTATGAAACCCATAGTTCAACATCTACGAATTTTTGCTAATTAAAATATTAAACAAAAAAGTATATCCCAAGTCGGCGTGGAGAGTTTTCCTGACTCTGTCTCAGCAATTCTGGTTAACAAAGTTTGAGGTAGTTGTCCGCATAGGAAATCCATTATTAGTCCAAGATGGGATTCAGACCGTTGTATTAAAGTGCATTTCAGG
Organism: Musca domestica; assembly: GCF_030504385.1. Lineage (NCBI taxonomy): Eukaryota > Metazoa > Arthropoda > Insecta > Diptera > Muscidae > Musca > Musca domestica. The sequence continues at coordinate 3,347,138 of NW_026712338.1, read as the reverse complement.
GTTATTTTTTATCTTACCATAAGTCTGAAGCGCCTATTTATAAGTTGCTTGATCGCAATGTATAAAATACATACGAATATATCGTGCTCCCCTTTACCGATTTTTTGTTCTTACAAAAATTATATACTATTTCGCAAAATCGGAGAACGTCGGAGCAGATATCTCCTCATTATTGTATTCCAACCAAAGAATGAGTCTATTAGGTACATTTTAATTATACAAAAAAGCATGCTATAAAACAGGGAGTGTTTTACAATGGAGTCGTCACAATAAGTAAGACTACCACCGAAAGCCAATAAATTGGATAAAAATCGCTCTTAAAAAAAATAAGACTTGTTGTTTGAAGTACGAGGTGGCGCAAAAGTAATCCTCCTATCAGAAAATGCTATCAATTTTACGATTGGCCTCTAATGTCAGTTCTGTTTTGACAGATGTCAGTTTCTGTTTTGATAAACAATTTTTTAAACAATGTTACGTTACGGTTTCGGTCAGTATAAGATTTGAAGATGTTTTCGTGCCAAGTCCAGATGGTGCATTAGCTGTTAGCTGTTGACCATCAATCTCGTCTAAAATAAGCTCAAGCTATCCTTAAGCCCACCAAGAAGAAGATTATTTTTCATCAAAAATAACCATGAACGATGAGGCCCATTTCCATCTTGGTGGTACGTAAATAAGCAATATTTACGCTCTTAGCGCACTGAACATCCGCGTGTAAGACACGAAGATCCATTACACCTGCTCAAAGTCACTGCATATTTTCGCTGGAGGAGTCATCCGACCTTTGTTTCTTCGACGACGTCGCGGTTGCTGTGAATGGTGAGCGCTAAAAAGCAACAATCAACAAGTTCTTCACAACTTGATGAGCTGGGATTGGAAAACATGTGGTTCCAACATGATGATGCAACGGCAAAGACTGGAAGGATGCATTTTCCGGGAACCTAGTATCCCGTTTAGAAAATTTGCACTGGCCAGCAAGATCGTCTGATTTGAACGGGGTTATCTCGTCTTTCAGATCTTAAAGACAATATCCGTCAAGAATGTGAGACCTATCGCCTTAAGTTTTGGCCAAAGCGGCCATTTACATGACTTCATATTCTCGACTTGAGGTAAAAAAAAACTATGGCTATAGAGGGCAGGTATATTAGACATAGAAGAAGAAGATTGAAGACAATTGAAAATGTTGCATTGGTCTTTTTACTGTTATTCGGACCCGTTTCCAATTCAAGTTAAAATCTTCCTTTATACTTCAAAGGAAGAATTATACCACATCTACATTTAATTGTGAGACTCTAGACAACGGACATTTGTATAAAAAGGGTCATAAATTTTTGTTGAGAAGGTCATTTGTTGGTGGATACTTGATACACGCATCGACCAGCATGTGACGCGTTTCACCATTGGTTAAGAGGCTCATCAGACATATTAGGTGCTATTTTAGTGGCTAGACGAAGATCAAAACATTCTTTATTTCTGAAAAAAAATATAATTTTTTCAATTTGCTGGACAAAAGACTTTGGGGACAAACGTCGTTAAAGTCTTCACATAGTTTTGACTATATACAAAGGGATTCCCATAGTTTGAGGCATATTTCGCAACATTTAGGATAGAGCTGGATTACATCCAGACTCATTGGTACAGAAAACTGGTCATAGCGCTCCAACCTTTTGAGTAGCCCCATATAAGTTTTGGTCATGTTTTCCATTTCCAGATTTCGCCAAATTTTGTAATTTTGACTTCTCATTATTTAGAAACCCTATTTATAAAAATATCAATACACAGGGTGTGATGAAAAAACTGCAACCAACTTCAGACTGCTGTCATTTATAAGCCACTCAATCGACAGCTGTTAAAATTATTCCAGTGACAGCTCATTACATTGTTTACAAGCGTACAAAAGTATTTTGGTGAGAATTTACCAGAAAAAAGTTATTAGTGATGGAATTCAAGCTTAATTGTGTGTTTTCTTTATATATTTAACTGGAAAACCACAAGTGGCTATCGTTAGAGTACTCCAGCATTTAAATGTGAATAAATCTTATGTGTCTCGTGGCCGAAAAATGACTCGTGAGCTGAACATATCGCAATATTCCATTCGGCAAATATTGAAAAATGAGCTCGGGTTAAAGCCATTGACATTCAAAAAAGTGCAAGGACTTACACCGCAACAGAAAGAAAATATACTCAAAAGATCTAAAGAGTTGCTTCGCTTGGTCAATAGTGGTGAACTGCCGAATTTGGTTTTCTCCGATGAAAAAAAATTCGTTGTCCAGCAGTTTGTAAACAAACAAAATGATCGTGTTTACATGCCAAAGAGGTCAGCTGAAAATGTGCACCTTCGGTTGGCCACCAGAACTCAACCGCCAGTCATGGTGATGGTGTGGGCCGCCACAACAGTCGATGGTCGCTTTAATCGACAGTGTCATCAGAATAAATGCCGAATATTATCGCGAAAATATTCTGGAGGGTGTATTAGAGCCTTAGGCACGCAAAGATTTTGGCCGCAGACATTGGACATTCCAACAGGACTCAGCATGCGCCACACAAGAATGGGAAGACAGTTATGGAATGTGTTGTACAAAAAATTCCATCGACCCTATTTTTTTGTCCATAGCTACCATCTCTCGTATTCCAAAATATTTTTGTGAAATTATGCTTTGAAACGTAGGGTTACGTAGGGGCATGTTTTAGGCGCATTAGCTGACATCACAGCTTAATAAATTAAAAACAAAAAATTATTTAATTTAAAAAAGAACGCAATTTTGTCATATCCTAATATTATGTTTATGATTTCATATTGAAAATATTCCAACGTTTTAAATGTTCAACATTCGGCGAAGCTAATCAAGATAAACAAACATTTGTTTGGCTAATGAAACTGGATCCAGTGATTTTTTTTTTTTTTTTTTTTTTTTTGTGAAAATTTTCTTTTGAAATCGGTTGTGCAGTTCTGCAAGCACATACATGTGGATGAACACATATGTAGGTATTAAAGGCCTGCACAAGACGAATTATATGAATTATGCTTTTTTCGACACACTGACTTTGTCTACTCAATCATGCGCTATGTATTTGAAAAGCAATGACAACCAACAACATCCCCCATTTTGATTCATGTGTGCCATTGTCTAAGGTTCGATCGTGGCATGGCTGACTCGAATATTTGCATGGTGTTCTCGAAAAATGCAGGGTGTCAACGATCACATCGAACCGTGTCATCGTCAAATTGTGTGTCATTTGTGTACGTGTGCTTAAATTGAGAGAGTGTGTGTTACTTTCGACGGTGAGCATGTGTTTTTGTGTGTGCTGTAATTTTGAAGTAACAAACACCGCGTAAATATAAAATTGAGTTCAATAACAAAATGTGCATTGACATCAACAAAAGAATAGAAAAATGAAATATATACTGAACAATCCCAATTTATTGATGATTATCATAAAATTTTGGTCATAAAAAAAAGTAAATATTGTTTGCCTATTTTCTACCTACATAAAGTGTTCTTTTAAAATTAATGTTTGTGGGCAGAGATTTAATTCTCATATAATAACAGAATATGCACAGAATTGAACAATGGAAGTATATAGTGTTGTTACATGAATTAAAGTAGCACTCATTCTCATTTACACCTCACTACCGGAGGCAAACATTTATGAAATTATAATCAAAAATTCAGGGGATTATTGTTTTTTAATAAGGATTAAAAATAACCACGAAATGTGAATGTTTCGTGTGGACCAATTAGAAGTACCTTTAATATTTTAGTATTCGCCATGAAATTCTTTATTACAAAAAAATTATTTTTTCACATATCGGAAAAGCAGGTAGCGATTGCGCTGTGCCTTCATCACGTGTGTGTCTTTTCGTTGGCAATTGCTTCATTATTGTTGTTGTTTTTTTGATAGAACATTTTTGTATGACACACTATTCAACATTCCCGTTTATTGGTCATTACATGTTATGACGATCGGTTTGAGTGTGACCGACATGACGAGACATCGAGCATTTGGTTGGATGTCACGTACTGTTATGCGTTTGATCAAACAGGGCACAACATGACGAGCGTTTTCTCTCCATGGCATAAATAGAGAAAATTGTCACATTTGCAGCCTTTTAGTAGGTATGTACTGTAATTTGCTGTGCACTTATTGATGGATATTTGTATAGGGAAGGTATGATTGATGGAATACTTTTTTCTTCATTGCTCATACGTCACAGTCTCCGCAAAGCCAAATGCTATTGAATTGGTTATCGTTATTGCTACGATAAGTTCGTTTATCATTCCAAGCTAATATCGACGAAAATTATTTCATCATCGACAAATAAAAAAAAAACGCACCAGTTGATGATGAACAAAAAGCAAGACTTTAGAATGAATTTGGCTCGCGTAGGTCGATAAAACTACAATAACAACAACAACCAATTAATGCAATTAACGAATCCAAATGATTTCAATGTGATAACGATTTCGATTAACATTAGACATCATTTATAAAGCAAATACGTCACGTTTCGCTTTCATTTGTTTCAATGAAATGAATTGGGCAATTTACTAGAATGGAAGAAATATGTCATGATAGCAATGGAATTTGAGCATTTGTACGACACAAATGCAGTCAGTCAGTTAAAAAAATAAGTAATTTGTAATCAGATTGAAAAATAGTTTTCAAATATGTTGGCAAAATCCGCAATGGATTCACAGGTAAATCGGAATGGCATATCAGAACTAATGTCTAGATAGTAGTTGATGTGCTAGAATCCTGAGGCAAAAACAACAAACAATCAAAATAGCGAAAATTCTTTGGAGTGAGGAGTTTTTTGCCCACTAAGAACACAAACTGCCGAGTTGACAGCAACTTTGGTAAAAAAAAATGCTGTTAAACCCGTTTAAACCCGTGACAGTTCATTATATTGTTTACAAGCGTACAGAAGCATTTTGATGTGAATTTGTGATGCAATTCAAGCGAGATAGTGTGATTTCTTTAGCCAGCGTCGCAGTGGCTGAAAAATGGCTCGTGAGCTGAACATATCGCAATATTCCATTCGGCAAATATTGAAAAATGAGCTCGGGGTAAAGCCATTGAAATACCAAAAAGTGCAAGAACTTATACAGCAACAGAATGAAAATAGACTCAAAAGAGCTAAAGAGTTGCTTCGCTTGGCCGAAAGTGGTGAACTGCCGAATTTGGTTTTCTCCGATGATAAAACATTCGTTGTCCAGCAGTTTGTAAACAATCAAAATGATCCTGTGGTCAAAATCCTGGTCAAAAATACCGCAGAGCAAAATTCGGGTAGCGTTGTTCTAAAATTTGATGCTATTTCCGACATCTTTTGCCTTCATTCATTAAAATTTAAGAAAAATGTAAGAATTATGGCGTTTGACTTTGTTGCAGTTTTTTTATCTCATCCTGTATGACCCATTTTCAAAAGCTCTATAGACCTAAAATCCATTATCATCATACTTCGTTTCGTTCCACAGCCGACAGACAGGTGGAGGGACGGAAAGGCTACATTGGTATGGTCGTATCGACATTGTGCGGTAAAATGCTTATTTCGAGGAGTTCAAGACGGAATGACAACTAAGTCAAAGAGAGAGATGCAACACATCTATGATGTGGAGTATTTGAATCCAAATGGTAAAAAACTGAGTGCTGACCAATAAGATTCGAAATTATCCTTAAACCTCAACTTTAACCACAAGTCCACAATATCATCGATCTAGCTCAAGAATCCAAGAATACTAATCAAATCAGTTAGAGCCAAGCACAATCGAAACGAATGAAGCCTTATTAAAATTCACAGGGCGTACGGAATAAGAAGAAGGAGTGAAAGTGAAAACCATTTTCAAATTTCCTAAAATTCATCAGTAAACCTACAATACACCGAATGTTGACACCATTCTCGACGGGTAGTGTTGCTATTGGTGCTGGCGCTAAATAATAATACTAATGAGCCCAATTAATTATTTATGAATAATTGGTTAATGATATGGGGGTGGGATGGATGGATGGCTGGTTGCGTGTGCCTCGGTATGTTTACGATTGGATAATTCATTAATGAACACACACACACATAGGTATGAAGTTTTGTTCTTGTTATTGCATCTGCTTTCCAAGCAAGCATGATTGATTTCCACCCCAGCAGAGTGGCAATTTGTTTATGAAGTCGTACACCAGTTCATTCATCCGATGCATTTCTTTTTATTAATTGTTATATTTATATTCATTGAGTCCTTCATTTACAGTTGTCCGTCCGGCTTCTGTATTTCATCCATTCTTAGCTGGTCAATTGAATTGCGGTGCATTGTAATTTATTAATACACATATTAATTATTATTTATATTGTTGTTGTTGTTGTTGTTGTCTTTATTTCCATTGTAATAGAGCAGACTAACTGCTGAATGAACCAATTGACTGAATGACAGACCAACCTATAGAACTAGAAACGCGCAATTGAATAATGACAACAGAAAACGGGAGTAGGCCACCAAACGAACACACACTGACCACAGCCAAAGGCATTTCGCTTAGTGCATTTCGTTGCCAGGGGCTGGTAGTGTAGCACAAACGGAGATAACGCCAGCTATGACGACGATGATGATGACTATGACACAATATCGGATATCTCACTATCGCCACGCATTCTGGTCTATGCACTTGTTTACATATGTTCGTATGTATGTGCGTGTGTAAAGAAAGCTTCAATGGGCTGGTATGCCAACATTTAGTGAATGCGAGCGACAAGCATGAAAGCACCCTTAGGCAGTGCTTTAGAAATCCACATGAATTGAAATACTTATGCGGAAGGAAATACTGTCAGAATCTTTTTGGCATTTTGATGAGAAAATCTCTCAGCAATAGGTGATGAATGTTCTAAGTAGCTTGCATACCACGAAGGAACTTTATAAGGGAAAAGGGTAAATGCAGAACCATGATATAAGTGATATAAAATTACAGAAACAATTTTGGAAGATTTGTAGGCTAAACGCAAAACATGTTTATATCCAATTACAATCGGTTCGGCTAAACAGTTGGGAATGTAAAGCTTCTGAGATACACATCAGAGGGCTGCAACGAGTATGCATAAATTCAACCACACTCGGTTTCTTACATGATTTTTGTTGATGCAGTCGTTTTGTTTGATCTGAATGAATTGACCGTTTTCGGATCGGATCGGATCGAATCGAACGCTCAGTTTGAATCACATCACTTCCAATCAAACATGAGCGTTCGAGACGGTTTGATGTGTTCAGCAACATGAGTTGATCGAACACATGAATGTAAATGAGCAATCACAACCGTGATTGTTTTCTTTGAATCGAGTTCGCTCAGCTCATTGTTTATTCATCCAAATAAGCCTGCGCAGGTAATTTTGACGAACTATATTACAGAGAAAAGGAACAGTATCGGGCTGAGAGCTGTTGACAGTTTAATGTTTTTAAACTCTTTTAACAAAAATTGCAACTAAATACTAAAGACTGATATATGTTCCTTTTGTAGAAATAAGCAAATGAAATATATTTTTTGTTATTATTATTATTTTTTCTTTTTTGAAAAATGTGTTCCTTTTTTACAAATAAGTGACTGAAGTCGGATTTTTTGTTATTTTTTTTAGAAATAATGTGTTCTTTTTTAGAAATAAGCCACTGAAGTCTGGTATACTATAAGCCCAAATGAAATAAAAAATCGTTATTTAATAAATACCATTTGTTTCGATTTCTTCAATGGGTACTACTGCTTCTAGTATTGATAACCATACCAAAACTACAATACATGATTACGCTCAGATTCGATCTTTCGTATTTAATCGAATCAAATCACTCACCCTTCAAAAAAAAATCAAACCGATCATATTCATCCGAGATGATCGTTTCGGTATGTATTGTTCAACATTAGTTCGTAAACAAAACATTCATGTGAGCTGTTTGATTGCGAACACAAAACTTCGATCAATACATGTTCGATCACCACTTTTTCATTTGGCTTGAGCTACTCGAATGAACATGTTACTTTTGACCGACTGATTGAGTTTGATTGTATTTCCAGTGTGTGTGATCAAGCCTACTCGATCATACTCATTGCAGCCCTCTGATACACATACTATATCCATATTAATATATCTTGCCACAATGGTAAACAAATGTCATCTTCAGAAGCTGCTTTGGCTGCCCGAATTGTAACTGCAAGGTGCTCACCATTATGAAGGGAATTTTAATCAACTTGCTATAGCTACATCTAAATTGCAGACGTTTTTCCAGACTTAACTTGATCGCATGATCATTAAATGTGGTGAGATTAAGAACTGCAACAAGTCAAACGCAATATTTTTTACATTTTATTGAATGAAAGCAAAAAATGTCGGAAATAGCATCAAATTTTAGATTTGTTCGAATTGGTCACGAATTATGGCCTTCAAATGGAAAATGAAATGTTGCTCTGCGGTGATCGATACTTTGGTATTTTTTAATGCCAATCTTGCTTTCCAAAATACTGTGGGCTGCAAATGAAGCCAGGAACATAATTTTGCAACCATTCTTGGTTGGCGCGTGCTGAGTGCGATGGTGCTGAGTCCTGTTGGAATGTCCAAGGTCTACGGCCAAAATTTTTGCGTGCCCAAGGCTTTAATACACCCTCCAGAATTATTCGCGATAATATTCGGCATTTGTTCTGATGCCAAGGTCGATTAATACGAGCTGAGAGCGACCATCGACTGTTATGGCGGCCCACACCATCACCGAAGGTGCATATTTTCAGCTGACCTCTTTGGTAAGCAACCTAATCATTTTGTTTGTTTAAAAACTGCTGGACAACGAATGTTTTCTCATCGGAGAAAAACAAATTCGGCAGTTCACCACTTTCGGCCAAGCGAAGAAACTCTTTACCGCTTTTGAGTCTATTTTCTTTCTGTTTCGATGTAAGTTCTTGCACTTTTTGGAATTTCAATGACTTTACCCCGAGCTCATTTTTCAATATTTGCCGAATGGAACATTGCGATATGTTCAGCTCACGAGCCATTTTTCGGCCACGAGACACATAAGATTTATTCAAATTTAAATGCTGGAGTACTCTAACGATAGCCACTTGTGGTTTTCCAGTTAAATATATAAAGAAATCACACTATCACGCTTGAATTCCATCACGGATAACTTTTTGTGGAAAATTCTCACCAAAATACTTTTGTACGCTTGTAAATAATATAATGAACTGTCACTGGAATAATTTTAGGAGTGGTCCGACGAGTGGCTTGGAAATGACAGCAGCCTGAAATTGGTTGCAGTTTTTTCATCTCACCCTGTATATCTAAATCCAAACTGAGAGAGAGAGAGAGACATTCAACAAAATGTGGATGATATATTTTTAGTCTGTATGTGATATCTTGTACCAAATATCATTGTTACGGAGCACTATTACGGCATTGGGGGATTTATGCTTAAAATCAGATGAAACGTTATATGAGTACAATATCCAACCAATATTTTTTTAATTGGGGAGAGCAATTTTGCAGACTCTTACTGGGCAAAATGTTCTCAACCAAATTTAGTTTTCAACTCGCTGCTTGGTTTCGCCTTCATTGAAATTTTCAAAACATGGCGAATACATTTTTGGAGAACAGCTATTTTTTGCTGGATTTTTATGAATGTCGTTCGATAACTTTTTGCAATATTCGTATACGAGAGAGAAAATTCTCTCAGAGGTGTTACCTATATACAGAAGATATTGTAGTTATATCTGAACCGATTCAAAACAAATTGAACAGACTAACTACTAGTATTATTTATTTTATTTTTTTTAAGCTTAACTCAAGATATGAACAACCCTTTTATAATAATGGTTTGCTTTCGCATTCACTTTCGTATCGTCTAACAATTTTAGAGCGAAATATTCTACGCATTCGGTGCATAATAAACCCTTTAAATAAACAAATGAACTGTGAAAAATCTGATCTTGGTCGGGCTGTAAATGCGGAAATAAATATTGATAGACGAACGGTAGGACATGCATTAATCACTTTAGAAAATGATGTGTGTCTATCTAGGTTCTTCAGAATGTTACAAAAAATACACAGACACTGTTGTACCACAATGTGAGGTTGCTGCGGCTACTTGTTTTGAATGAATGCACTTGCAGTAGCTAACTAAAAAATTCGGTCACGAGAATATCGGTTTTATCACGAAAATTTAACTAACAATAATAAGTGTTATGAAATACTGCATTTTAATTCACTAATTGCTTTTTGTATGCCATTCAATATTTGTTCAAAACAAAACTGTTTCATCTTACTTGATTGTTGCTGTTTTTTTTTTCTTTTTTATTCGCTTGAAAATATTGCTGCCGAACCGCAATTCAGTTTTATTGAACTTCTATGGATTGTTTCGCTTTTCGTTAGAATGAATTTCTAATCAGTTAATTAGACAGAAATGGAAAAAACGACGACATACTTAAGCAGTCAGACAAGTTAGGTTGTAGGTGGTATTGAGTATAAAGTGATTCCACAAAGCGTTTTCTTTTTTTGCTATGACTTGCCCGACAGGGAATGTGGGGAGTAACTGAAAAAAGAAACCAATTTTGCCAAATAGACAGGCACAACGACAGAACTCAATGGAGGGGGAGGGGTGGATCAGAAGAACAAAACAATACCATAAATTCATTTGTCATTTGTGCATATGCGTGAACCTCGCCATCCAACTCCAGTGGCCAGCGAATGTAGGCGACGACCAGCGAGCGAGCCAGGCGACACCATTACTCCACTATTTTCATAATTTGCCTATGCGGTAGGGCAGGGTCGAGAGAGGCACTGCCGCGCCACATAGTATTCTGCTGGTGGCAAATAAATGGCAAAAGTATTAACCAACTCCAAGTTGTATGCGAGCGTAAACAGGGCTATCAGCTGACATACAGACGGTGCGCGGTCAGGCAAAATGGAAAACTGAAAGCATGACAGCAACTGCCTGCGATGACATCACTAGCGACAAACAAACACGTCGTCGTAGCTCAACAGCACTGAACTTAACTCAATTTGGCTTGAATTGACTTAGGAGTGAACGTTCGCACATTTCGTATTTCTACGCTGATAGATAGACAGATAAAGTCAGCGTGTTTCAAAAAATGTGTACATAAAAAGAAATAAACGATTTTACAAAAATATGTAATACATATTTCCGCGCCTTCCGACCGAACTTCGACGACCAACATGCACACATACAAGCATAGCTGCCGTCATAAATATCTATTCGCTTTGGTTTTTACCCAGATAGAAAGATAGTTTGTAATCTAAGTAAATGTGTGCTAAACATGAACAAAACGTTACAACGAAAGAGCACAACATATACATATGTCTATACGTTAACATACGCACATACATAGGTCTCGTGTATGGAGAGAAATGATTTGTAGCCTTAATCATTTGTCAAATCATAAATAAAAATGAGCAAAAATATAGCACAGCTATTGGAAATATACTTGTGTAGTTAAAAAAAATTGTATGTTTGGCCGGGTCGAACTTTTAATACCCTCCGCCATTTGGAACAAATTTGGCAATTTTCAAAAAATAAAATCCGTTAAAAATTCTGTTAAAATCTTATAAATACCGAATGTAGCCATTATATTAGGGTCTACACGACGACGTGGACGTGCATAGGCAACTTTTGTTATAAGACATTACATTATTCAGATGCGAAACTTAAAATTCGGTTAATAATGTAGGGAGGTACTATTATATGGAGGCTATACCAAAACGGGGACCTGCACTAACAATTTCCTGTCATAAGCTGTAGTATCCATTACGAACTTCAAATACCAAATTTGAAACAATTCCAGTGAATAATGTCGCTAAAATCATAAAAATACCAAATATCGGGAGGTATCGTTATATAGGGGCTATACGAAGACGTGGATCGGCACAGACAATTTACTGTCTTAGGCTGTAGTATCCATTAGGAAGTTCAAATGCCAAATTTGAAACAATATAATGTCGCTAAAATCATCAAAATACCCAATTACTGGACGTGCAGTTATATGGGGGCTATACGAAAACGTGGACCTGCACAGACAATTTTCTGTCATTACGAACTTCAAATACCAAATTTGAAACTTCCGGTGAATAATGTCGCTTTAATCACCAAAAATACCGAATATAGGGAGGTACCATTATATGGGGGCTATACCAAAACATGGACCTACATGGTCCATTTTCAATACCAAGAGTCCTGCAGACATTTGAGTAAAATTTTATCAACCCCCTTTATTTCGTTCGGATTCTAGAGTGATTTCCACAGACGGAATACTATGGTGGAGGGTATAGAAAAATGGTAATCTCTTTATGTGAATGTATGGATAGTTAATTAGCGTTGTATTTCTATTCTCGAAACCTTCTCCTCATCCCCATCAAGAGTATATATATTTCTGATCAGCGTACAATTTTAAGTTTGTCTATCTATCTATCCGTCTGCTTGTGGCAATCATGCCAAGTGATACACAAATGTGTATTATTTCATTAGGGTGGTCAAGTTCGTAAATCGGCCACGCAAGTCGTCATTTACGCAAATGTCCACACATATCAGTACCGCTGAGTATTTTGAATATATTTCCCATAATTATTTTAAATACCTTCCAATATTCAGTATTTTGGTGGTTTTCTCCGCATTTTTTGGTATTTTAAGTCCTTAATGAGTACTTTACCAATTTATACAGGCCTCATATCAAGGAACCTTCTGATATTCTGAATTTGAAGATATTCTAAATTGGATTCTTACGGCTTGATCGATCTCCCTTTGTATTGTCCGATTATAGACCCTCATTGAAATTGTCGCCGTGATCGCTTCAGATTTGGATATAGCTCCCATACATATAATTTCGCCCGATTCCACTTTTAATGTACACCAAATTGTTAATATCTGATATAATCGATATTGGCACATACTACCGAATTAAGCATAGAAATTAATGAAATCTTGTTAAAATCTGTTCAGATTTAGGTAACTTGTAACGTAGCCACTACATTTTTCCTTTTCAATAAAAAAATCTCCATTTTTCAATAAAAAAAAATCTCCAATGACAATATTTTATTAACAATTTTTTACATTTTTCTTTATTCAAATAATAAACCTCTCTAATATCAAAATATGATGAACCACCTTAATATGTGTATCTTCTTCAGCTCATTTTCAAAATAAGGTTCGTAGAAAATTTGTGGTGTTAGTTTACGGCATAAAGAAATAACTTTCAATCACTCTGTTTGTCCAGTCACTATTATCAATGCCCGTCAAGTGGAGAGTAGTCGCTTCGTGATAGCAGTCTCAATCGTACTACCTTGTGCCGAAGACAATCGAGACTCTTGATCTGCGATTCGTCGATCAATACAAAAAAGATTGAACCAATTATTACCAAGTCATCTATCATCAAGCCGTCAACCATCAAGCCTTCTTCATAAGCCCGATACATCGAGTTGAATATATCAATTCGATATCAACGAGCCGACTATTTCCTGCATGTGATTGCCACAAAGCCAAAACAAACACACAAACCTTGCGAAACAACTCATTATAACATAAGCCTCTCAATTCCGCAATGTGTCCTATTTTACAATGATATTCGGTACAAGATATGAAATACAGCCTAGAAATTGATTTAGAGTTAGATATGTATTTCCTTCTAATATGATGTTTGATGTATGCATCAAACATATTGCGCTTGTCCATTTTCCGACTAGAATAAAGTTTATAGCTCCCATTTAAGGCTCAATTTGACGTTACATACAACATCGCACTAGGCATATCTCTAACTATAACCGTACACGCATTCAATATCTTTGATTAGCGGTGACGTAACCATAAACAGCTGTTATTTACATATTTCTACAAAAATGTTGAAATAAATGTATATACGTAGAAGCGCAGGCGAATTATATCAATCGAATCTTACCAATATATTTCAATTTTCACAAAACACTTTTAGAACACTATAGTTGCTCGTCCTGAGCCGCCGATACTCATTACTTGGTATGATAAATGTAAGTAAGTAAGTTTATTAATATTCGTACCGAGGTCTCATTGGTCTCATTTTCAAAGTGGATTTCCTACCACCCAGAGATTAACAGTCATAAAGTGCATTTTTTATTTTAACGATTTCATTTATTCACATATAAATAAACGAATTCCTAGAATTCCGTTAATAATTTTTCTCAAAAAAAAAAAAAAAAAAAGAAAACACACGCAAGGTTTTGCAACGAACAACACATTTTGTAAAAAACATTAGGTTCGGCCGGGCCGAACTTTTAATACCCTCCATCTTAGGGTAATGGAAACACTAGAACCAATTATGACCCACAAATACCAATTTTTAGACATATTCGTGGGAAAATTTGGCAAAAATCATCAAAATACCTAACATCGGGAGGTACCACTATATAGGGCTATACAAAAGCGTGGACCTATACATACAATATTTCGCCAACGGAGCTAGAACTCATTATGACCAACAAATTCCAATTTTTAGACAAATCCGTGATAAAATGTGACAAAAACCATCAAAATACCGAATGTCGGAAGATACCGTTATATGGAGGCTATACCAAAGTGTGGACCTATACATACAATGTTTCGCCACCGAAGCTAAAACCCATTATGACCAACAAATACCAATTTTTAGACAAATCCATGAAAAAATGTGGCAAAAATCATCAAAATACCGAATATCGGGAGGTACCGTTATAATGGGGGCTATACCAAAGCGTGGACCTATACATGCAATGTTTCGGCGTACGAACTAGGACCCATTATGACCTACAAATACCAATTTTTAGACAAATCCATGAAAAAATGTGGCAATAATCATCAAAATACCGAATATCGGGAGGTACCGTTATATGGGGACTATACCATAACGTTGACCGATATATGTCATTTTCAATACCAACTATCCTAGACACAATACAAATTATTCTACTAAATTTTGACGCTCTACGTCAAATAATGTGGGCTGTATCGTGATTTCAACAGACAGACGGACGGACAGACAGGCGGACATCGTTAAATGGTCTCAGAATTTTATGCTGATTAGGAATATGTATACATTATGGGGTCTACGACGAATATTTAGGAATGTTACAAACGGAATGACAAAGTTAATATACCCTCCCTCCAAGGTGGAGGGTATAAAAATGTACATATATATAAATAAAGAGATTATAAACAAGTTAGGAAACACAAACTTATTGTCATTTCCAAGAAAATTGCTAAATTTCCGCTCAATATTGTAGAAACAAGCCTATGATAAAAGTGTGGCAAAAGATTTGTTGGAAGTGACTAGCGATGGCTATAATGCCGCCATCACCGACTGACTTCTTGCTGTCACATAGTCAGCAACTATAGCTACAACGAGCAAAGAGCAAAACGACATCAGCAACGACTGCAGACATAAAGACAAACGTAAACAAGTCATAAGTCGTTGGATAATATCGGTCGATTACATGGGACATGAGATGTGATGTCAGCATCCGTTCGTCATTTATGGTGGAAGAGACCAACCAAACAAACGACGTTACATTTCGACGTTGAAAGTATTGAACCTGTTTACAAAGTGAACACTAAATACACATAGCGGCAGCAGCAGCGGCGGCAACAGAGAGGAGCAAACGACAAAACAAAAACAGACAAATGCCAAAGAGAAACAGAAACCTCCCAGGTTCAATGACTGACACAGACGGTTTTTATGAAATTCTACTTGACATGAATGTGTTTGAGTGTCTGTCCGCCGCTTGTCGGTTAGTCTCTGTCGATGTACACTTAGAGAATATGGTTTTTAAATATAAATACCTAGCCATAAACATTTGAAGATTCTCGTCATTTATTACAACAATTTTCGTTTGAGACTCCCAAGAAACGCTTGGTTTTTGATCAATGTTAGGAGGGGGAATAGGCCAGGCCAGCAGGGTGCGAATAAGCCAAAGGTATGGGCCATTTGTATGGGAGAAAAAAAAAGTGACCAACGCTTAGAGTGGTTCCATTTTATAGAATACAATTGAAGTTTTCTTTATGCCGTTAGATATGTTTGATTTTCCTTATAGGGATCTTTGTTGTTCTGTGAACAAACCAGAAACTGTGTGTGAATTGAGTAGTTAATTGTAGTGCAAAATTCCAACTACGAGGGCAGTTCGGAAACTTCTTTGCCTAGCACAAAAAGCGCGGTATAAACTGAAAAAAAAAAGTTATGTGTTTTGGAAAGTTCCATCTCTGTTATGAACTCACGTTAAATTTTGTTTCGATCCGGCAACTTTTTCATACAGAAACAAGTGTTCAAAAAGGACGCATCCACAATGAAAAAATTAGAAATACATGCTGTCATTAAATATTTACATAAAAAAGGTTTATCGGGACAAGAAATTTATAATGATATGGTAAATGTGTTAGGTAAAAGTGCTCCTTCATATGCAGAAGTAAAAAAATTGGGTTGCTGAATTTAAACGTGGTCGTATAATCATTGGAGATGAACCACGTAGTGAATGACCAAAAACAGCAACAACAACAGAAATTGCAGTCAAAGTGCTTGACATGGTATTAAATTATCGACGAATAAAAGTGCGTGAAATTGCTAATATCATGGGCATCTCAAATGATCGAGTTCCTTTAATTTTCCATAAAGAACTACAGATGAAAAAGCATTCCGCAAGATGTGTGCCGCAGTTGTTGACAGTCGATCAAAAACGCATAAGAATGAACATTTCTCAAGCTTTTTTGGATCGTTGTAAGCGAAATAAAATGGAATTTAAGCGTCGTTTTATAAATGTTGATGAGACGTGGATCCACCACTATACTCCAGAGATAAAAGAATAATCCAAACAATGGACTAAAGCTGGAGGAAATGCCCCCAAAGAAGGCAAAACCAATTCAATCGGCTGGTAAGGTTATGACAAAGGTTTTTTTGGACTTCAAAGGTATTTTATTGATTGGCTATCTGCAAAAGGGTGAAACAATAAATTCAGATAACTATTGCAACCTTTTGGATCAATTAAATGTACAAATGCGAGAAAAACATCCTGGCTTACAACACAAAAAAAATCTTTTTTCATCAAGACAACGCACCAGCGCACAAGAGTGTTTTTACAGTGGCTAAAATCCACGAATTAAAGTACGAGTTGCTTGACCACCCACCCTATTCTCCTGATTTAGCTCCCAGTGAATGTTACTTGTTCCCACATCTAACAAAATTTACAAAATTTTAGAGATTTTGAGCCATAAAAGCGATTTGGCCATAATTAAAGTTTGCATATGCTGGATGGTAATATTAGAATTCGCCCCAGACGATCGGAACGTTATTTTTACTTGTTTCATTCATGTGTAAGTTTTTGGTCCACTTGGTTCTTTTCAGGAGCCATGAGAAGATGACGACTTTCCTGACAATTTTA
This sequence comes from Musca domestica, assembly GCF_030504385.1. Lineage (NCBI taxonomy): Eukaryota > Metazoa > Arthropoda > Insecta > Diptera > Muscidae > Musca > Musca domestica. The sequence continues at coordinate 3,329,743 of NW_026712338.1, read as the reverse complement.
TGATATTAAAATTCCCAACAATATTGAAAAATGTATATTTAGCTTTTATTTCGGATATCTGACTGATTACATTAACTAAATTGGCATCAATCCAACGACCAAGAGTACATTTTATCTTGTATATTGCATTTAGAGGGGAACTGACTTTCAGTATTAGATGAATTTTATGGCATTTCATGCCTTAAATATTATCCTTTTATCGCCCAAAATTAAGCGCTGCTTGTCTGGACTAAACCTTAACATATTGCGGTTATAATTGTAAACTCAGAAGCGAAAGGAACATGAAGAATAATATATATTTTTTCTATACATTTCATTATTTAAATACTTCGCGATCTGCTCCAAAAATTATAGACTTCTATTTGGATCCTGACTCTGACCTAATGATAAATTTCTTAGAGTGACTACAAGGTATCATGAAAGACAAGGGCATTGGACAAACATTTCGAGGTGTTATAAGCTTCAGGGTCAAAAACGGTTGTGCTGTGTGGTATACGAAAGTTGACTTAGTATTGAAAAGTATAAAAATCGAAAGTCGACTTTGGCAGTGGTGGACGTTTCATAATCGATTTTGAGTTGAGTATAGATTTCATTTCGACTTTTCAATACAAATGCTACCATGCTCAATTTATGTGGAATGTCGCATATATTTGTATGTCTATTCTAATAATTATTTTATGTTTGTTTTAAGCAAACGCATACATATATAAATGACACGCTAGTTTACATCATATACTACTGTACATAATAAATACAGATGAGTTGGCTGTTGTTGTCTGTCTGTAAATATGTATGTACTACAAAGTAAAAAAATTCGTTATTCTTTTTTGGCGACTTTTCACAATAACAAAAGCGAGAATGAAGAAAGACAAAAATACACAACACAAAATACAATGACCGGGAAATGTAATGAACAGACAGACTGCCAAGCCGAAATAGAACAAGACCACAAAAATAAATTATGTAAAAAAACAAAAAATAAAATTCATCAAAAAAATTACTGGCCAAAAAATAAAATAAATAATGCGAAACTGGATAATTTCAGTTTGGTACTCCGCACAAAAAAGCAAAGCACATGTACAATTAACTCATATAATTACTTTTGATGTAAAAACAACAAATTCTTTATTAGACTTGATAATAGCGGGTTGGTTGATAGCCCCAAACTAACGACTACCTTCTATTACAGTGTATGGCGGAGGTATCGTAGTATCTGGGTAAGGAACGTGATTAAAATTAACGATTTCAACAAAAGCTAAGCCTATACAACATATCTAATCTGGGCTGATTCATAAACAAAAAAAAACATTTAAATTGTTGAATGAAAATGCCACCACAAAAAAAAATAAAAAGACGGAAATAATCAACCAGCCAGCCAACCAACCAACCAACGATTACAGATTTAGGTGACTACTTTTTGTACACCACAACGCTCCGAATAAGCTATTCATGGGAGGCGACCAAAAACAAAATGATGTAGTTAGCGATTTACAATTCGCACCAGAAAAAGCAAATCTGAATTCCAGCTATTGTTTATTTCTTAATCTCTCCATTCGAATGAGGTAAGCAGTTTGTAGAGAAGTGTACAAAAACAAAACAAAAACAGGCAAATACACATTGTCTTTTGTTTCTACATAGAATTCGTAAAATCATTTAAATTTTTGGCTCAGAGCGAATAACAACAACAGATTTCATTACCAAAAAAGGTTGGATTAATAATTTTCATTTCATATGCCAATAGTTTGTTGTTGTTGTTTTCAACCTTGCCAAGCGAGATTTGAACATGGCTTATAAACATGTAGACAATATTGCGTCGCAGTTTTTGGTAATTACTGTTTGTTGTTTTGAGACCACTCCACCGTGGAATTGAGGATATATCAAGGGTTACATTTCGTTAAGGTATCCTCTAAAATATCGTAGATAAGTAATTTTCATAAATTGAATTTGTTGTGTGGGAGGCATCTCAAATACTCAGAAATTGCAGTCATGTTTAAAACATTTGCAACTGCTGTTACTTATTTCAGATATTTTAAGGTTTTTAATATATTCCTATTGCTTTTTGAAATCCATAGTTCTAAATAAAAAAGGAAACAACGAATTGGATAAATTGTTTCAATTGGTTTCAAACATATATCTATAGGATTTTAGATTAGATGGTCAGAATAGTTAGGGACGGAACGACCTTATGCGTCGTCGCTGTCAATGTTGTGCCAGCTACTGGCTGGAGGCTTCTATTCATAGCTTGCATTATCTGGTTGACAACCCTGAAAATTGTCGAAGACTACAGATTATGGCCTGAGGGTATTAACATCCGAGAAATATGCGGTTCGAATAGAATGTTTCGAAAGATAAAGGCTAAACCGGACGCCTTGAGATACTCTCATTTTGATCTTGTGGATCTGGGGAATATTTGTCTACCATAAAGGCAGGAGGATGAAAATTTTCAACTCAGAATACAGAATTGAATGGCTGACCCTATTGAACACCATGTATAGATCATAAGCGGCTTCAAAGGCTGGTTGTTATCTACCTAAACCGAAACCTTCCCCAGAACGTTCGAACGACGGAATCTGTAGATTATCCATTGGAATTGGATTTATGTGGGCTAAGGACCTTATGACCGGACCTTGCAGATTTCGGGAAATACTAATTGAGTAATGTGTGTTTATAGAGCCCTGGCTATGGAAGCTCGTTCTACAGCATAAGCATTGAAATGTCATTTAGATCAATAGTAAAGCTTTTCGACTATCGTATGCTGGAGCATATATTGCTTTCTTAGAGTTCTTCATCTGGAGAGGAAAATTAAAGAAATTATCCATAAAATGTCATTTAGTGTAAAGAAATAGTGTTCAGTTTTACTTGGGGTCATGTAATGAAAACCCATGCTGGCCCAGCAAAACTTAACCCATTTTTATACCCTAAGCCACATGGCTAGAGAGAGTATACATCATTTGATACAACGTGCCTCATCGGAATAACGGTTTTAGACCCTAGGTCTCTTTGGACCGAATCCAAATGGACCATCTAGCGATGTCCGTACTTTCGTCTGACTGGAGCGCACGATAACTCTCGAATGGAGTATCCGATTTGATCCAAACTTGGTACATCGTAATATTATTGTTAAACTTAGAACGAGTTCGGAGATGGGCAATATCGGTTCACTTCTTCTGGTACCTCCCCCACAAAATGCCAACATTTTCAAAGAAAATAATTTACTGCACAGAAAGTGAAAAGATAATCCGATTTTGCTCCAACTTTGCGAATCCTAATATAAGCATCAGTGCTAGGTCAGGTGCGAAAATGGACAATATCGGGCACTCCATGAAAAATTAACCAATTTTGATTTTCTCTTTTTTAGCCTATTTTGAAAACATGTAAAATTCAGGCGGACGATGTCTTTGTGTTAAAATCTGGAACAGAAACACCCAAAATCAAAACTTGTACTTACTCTTCTTGAACCTCTATGCCACTGTCATCCATGTTTGCTTTATAGTCTCCTTCTGATCCAAATCCAAAGCTTGGCTCCACATGTTCAGACAATGGCGTTGGTGTCTCAAACACCAATGTCTCAACCATGGAGCCTTTGGAGGAACCAAACGACACTCTGAAAATAAAAATGTAAAAATGTTTTTGGTCAAAGACAAATCGAATATCTTTTATTTGTTTTATAATATTTTTATTGTTTAGGTTTAACTTACATCATAGTTTTTATATATGTGTCTATGAATATCAAAATGAGGATATATAGGATATATCAAAGCTACTTAACACATGAGATATTACATAATGTAATTTACCCATTCCATGGCATTCTCCGGCGAAAAGTTTCCCTACGTCCAACACGTCCATGAGAATTTCAACTGAATATAGGGTGTCATTTTCAGTACGGAAAGGTATTTTCCGAAGGGATAATTTTTTTTATCATATTTTGCTAATAGGCATTAAAGCAAATGCGACCTCTTCCAAAATTTATAAAGAGAGACCCCGATATGGAGAGAAATTCCTTATCAAGCACAATGTTTATATATTGTCTTCTAGCTAACCATTTCGTACGGGCCATTCCCTCTGGCTACGTGTTTGAAATCTTCCAAGACTACTGCCTGACTACTGTCCTTCGACAATGGCCGTCGATCCGCGTTGCCTCAAAAGTACAGACCACAACAAATACGCTCGATTGGGATACGCGCAACAGTCGCACTCATATGAAAAGAGCTGTTAAAACTACTTTCCCTTCATATCTAAACGAAAATTTCGGTAGAGGTCCGCGTTTAGGATTAGCCCCCATAATGTAACTCTTTTTTATACCCTCCACCATACACAGTATGAAGGGTATATTAAGTTCGTCATTTCGTTTGTAACTCATCGAAATAATTATTTTAGACATAACCAATTATGAATATTCTTGATCAGCGTAAAATTCTAAGACGATTTAGCCCTGTCCGTCTGCCCGTCTGTTGTAATCACGCTGGAGTCAAAACGAATAAAGATAGAAAGCTAAAATTTTGCACAGATCAGTATTTTGTCGGCAGACAGGTCAAGTTCGAGGATTGGCTATATCGGTCCACGATATCGTATAGCCCCCATACAACGGTACCCCCGATATTCGGCATTTTGATGATTTTAGCCACATTTTCCAATGGAATTGTTTGAAAATCCACACAAATAGTTCTTTCTGAGCACTTTATCCTCTGGAAGAGAATTGTTTATATAGGTCCACGATATCGTATAGCCCCCATACAACGGTACCCCCGATATTCGGTATTTTAATGATTTTAGCCACATTTTCCAATGGAACTGTCTGAAAACACACCCACATATCGTATAGCCCGAACGATATCGTATATAGAGGTACCGTTGCCTCCCTAAATTCGGTATATTAATGATTTTAGCAACATTTTTCAATGGAATTGTCTAGAAGTTATTTCCAAGCACTTTACTCTCTGGAAGTGAAATATCTATAAAGGTTCAAGATAGTGTTTTTTTTTGAAAATTTCCAAATTCGTTCCAAATGGTGGAGGGTATTCAAAGTTCGGCCCGTCCGAACATACTGCTTTTTATTTGTTTTTTTATCTTATTTAATTTTTTTGGGGTATTTTCAGTGTTAATAATAATAAATGTTGCATAAACAATCGTTTATTTATTTAAAGGAGTTCAAAATGAAATTGTTCTCTTTGCTCCTAACACAATTATTATTTGCGTACTTTATTTCCTGAAAGTTCCTTTAATATTCGTTTAGTACAGCGTCAAATTAGCATCTGTTTAAAATCATCCCATTGTGAAAAAGCTGGGACCAAATATATCAACAGAAGATTGATGCCGAATAAAGCATCTATAAATGAAAGCAAAACAACAAACACGGCAAAGAAGTGTATTTTTGGCATGCATTTTTAGTTTGGTCATGCAGAAAATAATTTGAACTTTAGAGAAATGTTTGTACGACCGACCGCCCGACCGATAGACCAATCAACCGACAAACCAACAGACGGTCCAATCATCATCATCATCACCATCATCTTCATCCCAAATAATATGTTATTGTGTAAATAGGTAAAAATAAAAATTGAGTCAAAAAGGCGACGCACGAAATAACGACAAGCCGCCACAGGCATTCACATTCATTTTCAAATGCAAATGAAATTGAAAACAAGCTGAAAGAAATACACTTCAGTTTGTTGTGGCAGAATTCATGAGCATGATATACAGTATCGGCACATTAAATTATAGAAGTAAGAACCAATAACACAATATGTCGGGTTCTAAATTAACAACGATTACAACTTCTCGACAGAAACTAAAGTGAAAACATGGACGACGGGTGAATACTTATTCCAAGGCGAATATTCAATACTGTGGACTTTTGCAAAACGTTCTTGGTTTAGAAGGTGTGAGTGGCACATGGCAACGATTAAAACCTCGAGGTCTGAACGGTATACAGACATACATGCGGTATTCACCAACTCTACCGAAATTCAATTCACTCGGCAGCGCAACCAGAGCCATACGTATCCATTTGTAGTAGCCAAATAATAATAAATAGATAAAATTTGTCAAATTATTTTGAACTAAGAATAACTACTTATTTCGAGTGGCATGGCCCTGTTTAAAAAACTGGTAAACAGTCCGATTTGTAATCAGAGTTTTGTTGGATTTGTACATTTAATAAAATTTGTAATACCCTACCCGCTAGACAAGTTTTGACAGGAAAAATATGTGACAGCCAATCACGGGCCGCAAGGCCCTTCGAGTAGGATGGACCAACAATTGTACCCAAATTGTGGTAAGCACATGTATTACTTTTAGTACTAGTAATAATGACAACATATGCATTACAAGAGGACCAAATATAATGACAACTACATATATAGATATGTAGACTGTCAATGTTACGCAGTGGGAAAATATTCAGTCCTGCTAGAACCCCTCCCTTAGAATCGAAACAAAGTGCCTCCCCACGGCACCTGCTCACCATCTACATAAGTCTTACCTGTGCAACGGCATAACACGCAAAAGAACAGTAAGTTCGTGAACTTTGAATACCCTTCGCCATTTGACAGAAATTTGCAAATGGTCAAAAAAACGTTGAAAAATTCCGAATGTAGCAAGTAACCGTTATGTGGAGGCTATACAAAGATGTGAACTTGTGCAGACAAGTTTTCTGTCACAGACTGTACCTACATTGACACAAACTTAGACCTACATTGACAGTTCTATGCAAGGATCTTTTTTTTACATAATGGGAACACATACCGTAAGTTTAGAGAAAATTTGAATTAAAATTGTTACTAAAACAACCAAAACCCTTAAATCTGTAACTACAAGCTAGGCTGAATGGTATTCACTCTGTCACGTTCACAGAAGAGCGAGAGCAGTCCCTACAAACGCGAGTAGTTTTGCACAATTAAGATCCGGACAGTGTAGCCGCCTCAATTTGTATTAAACCCGGATTGACAGCAGTGTGCAGAATACTTGCCTAGCATGTGGCACAGGCCCACATGACACGCTGCACCTGATCACTGGCCAACCAAACCTACTCATCAAACCGGTATCATTATGGACCCAAAATATGCCTTCTTGAATTTGGAGTTAGGAGCAAAATCAGGTTGAGAAGAATCAGAAGTACCACGTCAGTAGGGGTTGCTACAACAACAACTACATGCCCTCTGTATTACTAGTAAGTTACAAAATAATACCTTATTATACTATTTACATGTCAACATCTACCTTGGACATGCAGAGTTCATAAAACAAGTCTCAAAGTCACAAACTTCAAAATTTGAATTGTTTTGGGTTTCAGGTGAAAACAAAGTTGATTATGTACCAGTTTCGCCCAATGCTACGTATCCGGTATGGATATTTCTGGGTCACTATTTATTATTTATTTACTTCAAATAAATTGTGTACGAAACATTAAAAATAGAATTATTGATCTAGTCGTTTCATCATTTGTTAACGTTTCTCTGTGTAGATCTTCACCATCAGTCTTCAATCAGCCAAAGCTGATTTTGAACACCGCAGCTTGCATTGTCCAACACAAATTGGGATCAAGGAGAAAATTTAGATGCACGTGTGTCATACTTTTATAATACTTTAAATACTGCATTCTCAACGTCAGTCCCAGTCTTTAAAGTTAGTCCTGAGAAAGGACCTGCTTGGTCTACTCCTTATCTTAGAAAGTTACGAAATATTAAAAGTAAATTATTTAAAAAGTTGAAAAATGCAAATCTTCGTTAAATTATTCCACATTTTTTTTAAATACTAGTAGTGAGAAAAGGTCACTGAAAGTTCAAGGTGTTACTTTAACTATTTATTGAAAATGAGAAGAGACTTTAAGTCAAATCCCAAAATTTTTTAGAAATTTTTTAATTCAAAAAGAAGAGTCCGACAATTTCATGGTAGTATGAGTTTGGTAATAAGGAGGTCTCTACCTCTGTTGAAATGGCAGAAACGTTCGCTGATTTCTTTAAAAAAAATTTACTTTACTTTTACTTTTAACTCAAAATATTCTTATACCATTCAAAAATGTAAGGAACAAACAAAATCTTAAAATCTGTCGGTACAGTTATATAATTTTCAATACCAAACACACAGGAATGTGTAATAATGATAACAGGACAAATGTAATATAACATTCATATTATGGCGGAGGGATATGAAAAAATGAAGAGTCATTCCAATAACCATCTAGTGGCTGGACAACCTCCGCCCAGGCACGTAAGGGAAAACTTCATGATCTAGACAGGGAGAGGTACTGAGGAATAAAAAGGAGCCTCCAACAAGTCTGTCAAGGTGGACTGAATTCTATTCAAACTGACGCGGTCCCAACAGAGCTGAAGATTGAGATCTGCCCTTACAAACCCGAGTAGTAGTTTGGCCACCTCAATTCGTATTAGACCCGCATTGACAGCATGTGGCGCAGGCTCACACGTTGAACCTGTTTCACTGCCCAGCCAAACCTACTCATCTAACACCTCTGTCGTTATGGATCCAACATATACTGGTTACTTCCTTCTTGAATTTGGAGTTAAAAGCGGACCCAGGTTGAGAAGAATCAGAAGTAACACATCAGTAGAAGCTGATACAACAACAACTACATGTCCTTGCTGAATACATGAGGTGTCCAAATACCAATCAGAGGATTGCAAGTACCATGCCTCCATCGAAAGACAAAGTAAATCAAAAAAAAAAACTGCACAGTGGTGGAAGATCGCAAATTCAACTCAAGAGTTTCAACGAGGGCCGTTTTAACTTATTTTTTCGCTCTTGATTTCCATTACTTACTTCCTATGAAGGCAGGGTGCTGTAAGTAGTTACTGGTGCTACAATGTACGTAATAATTTTGTAATAAGATATTTTGAGAAAAGTCATGAGACAAAGTTACCATACCTTATGGAATGACTGACGAAGAAGAACTTCGGGGATCCTATGGATGACTGGGCCGTGCATGCCAGTTTTTTCAAAACAGGTATATATATTTTAAATTTGAGAACAGATTCAGATCTCCATATTACAACAACTTCCGATTTCCATTCAAGTCTTTGATTTCTTTATGGGTAGCATTTATACATTTTCTTTACACATATAATTTTAAAACGTAGAACTTTACCGCGAAAATATTTTTGTTACTTTTTTTTTGTCAAAAAATCAAGTCCTGGAATCCCTTTTCTGTAACATTAATTTTAAAAAGATATATCCTTGTGCAACAATCTACTAGATTTGGATTTTTTGGAATTCTTGCAGGTCCTGGTAGAGAGTAATGATTGAACTACTTTCTTGGCATTAAACATTTTTGATGTTCACAGAAGTGCACTCCATTTTGTAAATAAATATTTTAAAAAAAAGTTCAGAAACTTATAAGAATCTAAAGCACGTCACTCTCTCACCCACTAACATTTTGACATTACCTAGTAAACCCATCCCCTGTTGTTAAAACAGTACAGAAATTCGTAGATCAGCCAAAACGATTTATACTTGAGAAGGAAATTCCAAACTACAATTTTCAACTGTCTAAAACAACAATTAGAATACGAGACCAACAGCTTGGCCATCTGTGATAAGCTCATCCATATGATCAACACCTTTCAAATCCTACGGTCAAAATACCCATTCTCATCAATCAGAACCCTAAATAACCGAATAAACTATCTAAACAACTGTGACCCTGCTGCATTTTTTATGCATGAAGATATTCCATCCTTAAATTACACTATCCATATGCCATTGAGCACCTGTATTCCAAATTTGTCTCGACTTAATGCTTCAAAGAATGATTTAATTTAAGATTCCTACATTAGCCCCAAATGTGTATCGTAAAATCGTTAAAGCACTTTTCCAGATTCGCAAAAGTTTTGCCAATAAATTTACTGTCCAGAGCAATTACGAGAAAAAAAAAAACTATTGTCGATTATCATCTTATTCAAACAAACTTTAGAATTGTTAATAAGAATAACTTCGAGCCAGTTGAGAATTTGATTGACTTTTGCAAGGTGTGTAACTGACAAATAGACGTACTCGCATGAACTGGACGGCTCAGACAAAATCAATGAAACCATTTTAATTTATTGTCTTGTGTGACAGTAAGCAAAAGTTTAGCCGTAACGTAGCAGAACGTTGGAAAATATGTATCCAATGTAATTACATTAAAAGCTGCATGCTGCACACAAACACAAACACGCGAATAGCGACAAAAAACGACAAAGAGAAACGATAGCTGTGACAATAATAACTTAAGAATGAAGTAAGATGAAGAAAATCGTGGCGAAACCAAATGTGCGAACCCAATGAAGGTATATATACATACATACATTCACATTCAGGCACATGTTTAAACACAGTAAAATTCTGGACAAATGCCAAAGAGTTTAACGGAGCACCGAAATTGAAATGCACAAACGCACACTTCATCTCTGCCCGTTTTTACATTGCAAACATTTTGTTTAGACACTTTGTCAAATGTGTATCCAAACGGCATCTGACCATCTACCTATACATAAAACTGTGCCTTGATAAATGTTCAACGAGCACCGTCCGCCAAGTAAACCAAAAATAAATGAAATATAAAGTAAACATAGGTGTAGTACAGTACGAAAAGGCTATATGGGAAATTAATTTCGTAATTTTTTATGAACGCAGTAATTTTAGAATGGAAAAATCTAATCACTGACGCAGCGATCAATTTTTATGGAGTGAATAGGACGTATTTTCAATATAATTTCATAAATGACCAAAACAAACCCATCACGACTGAATCTCAACAATTGGCAAATTAACAATGTCTGCTTTTGGAATACAAAATGTTTGGGTCAATTTGTCAACATTGTTCGCTGTCATTTTTACCACTGTGAAAACATTGGTTGTTAAAAAGATTAGACAGGGCTTTTAAACAGAACGCATTGCGAATTGTTTCTTCTTTAAAAATATCATACCTCACCAAGCGCTTGAAACTCTGATTTTCTAGGTACGACATGTCCGGTTCACGGCAATGCACAGGAGATTTTCTAAATAATCAAACCATGGATTATGTTCGATTTTACTTGAAAAAATCTACATGAGACACCAGTATGTTTACAAGTAATTTACAACTTTTCTCGTCCCAGAATTCTTTGTTTAGATTTCTTGACTTTTTGAATCAATAGAGTTTGTATCATTGTACTATGATCCCAAATTCAAAATTTCCGAACAAAACCTTTTTGCGATCAATTTATATATTGTCAGTAGCTCATTATTTGTGTCCACATTTAACAAAAACCCCTTAAAATAAATATCGCGGGGTTGTCTATTTACATGGAGGTTTCACCAGAATATTGTATGAAGATTTACTATCTACAAAGAATTTTTAATGTCAAATGAATGCTTCAAGTCGAGCATAACATGACACAAGTCTACAACTAAAATTAAAGCTAAATGCTTTGTCAGTTTATTTTCACAAAGAGATCTATGTTCTTTATCTTTAGTTAAAAAGAAGAGTCGATGCACTTTATTTTTACTGCCATATAACATTATTATTTCTTAAAAATAGCACAAAAAATACCAACTTGAAATAATTTTTATAAAAAGATACATACTTCGATGTAATTTCGATTTTGACGATCAAAACTATTTTGATTCAGAGCAAATGAAAAATTAGGAATATTACACTTTTGATAACGTTTTTAAAAATGTATTGATGACTTTATTTTTTATGTTTTTTTTTTTTTTTTTTTTTTTTTTTTTTTTGTGAATTGAAAGTAATTAAATATTTTATGACCACTTTGCATATTTAGTAGGGCTTCTTTTATTAATTAAACAAATTTGGCTGTTGGCCAAAGAATTCACATTTGGAACCATTTCTCATTGCGAGCTATCGAACCTTGCTTGAATACTTAAATTCTCTATCCCAGGATCTTTAGTACTTTGCTAGAAACCTTATATCGTCTAGCAAATGCTCAGTAAAGCAGTTTTTAGCTCAATCCGTTTTATTTTGATACCTTGTATATACACCTAAGTCTGTTTTTACACGGTCTTTTTGTACACGGTTTTGATATAACACGGTTTGAAAATTGAATATTTTTAATTTTTTTACACGATTTTATTCCATTTAGCATTATTTGAAATTTTATGTACTTAAATTTTTTTTGTCAAATTTAATTTTTACGAAGTATGTTCATATTACAAAAAAGTATTTATGAAAGAAAAAAGTCTGAAACCATCGATAGTATCAATAGTTTGCGAACACTAGCTTAAAGATTTAAGTGAATTCCCCTTTAGCGCGTACAAACATTTTTTACTGGTCAAAGCAAATGTGAATAGCACAAGCATTATATATTTGATTTAATAAAATAGACATGAATTCTTGTTCTTAAAAATTCTTGTTTTTCACTAATTTTAATAGGTTTTAGAAATTAGGAACAAATCACCCATTAGGAACAAATCACCCATAAAATCAATATCTTTTTTACACGTTTTTTTTTTACACGGCTTCTTCTGGAACCAATCTACCGTGTAAAAACAGACTTAGGTGTATACAAAATATAGTATGGGAGTTGTAGAAGATAAAAAAAACACATTCTGGAAATGAAAAAAATAGCAATAAATATATAAGTGTTTATAAATGACATGGGCAACGGTTTGAACAATTTTTAGAATATATCATTGTTTTTATTTAGTTGGCATGAGATTTTGGTAATTCGACCGTACAAAACATGTTACTATAGTGGAATAGGTGAGTATTTTTGTACGGCATGTCGGACATTAGGTAAAAAACATAAGAGCATGCATTATCTCGCTCGTGCTGAAAGACTCTCGCTAACAAAAATCAACTGAATGAATTAATTTTTCAACATCAGACAGACAGCATCTTCTAAACTAATATAAAACTGTTTTCATAATTAGTTATAATAATTCTTATTTGCTTGATATAAATGCAGAACACAACTGGGATACGCTGACCTTAGGAGAACTTACCCTATTTAGAATCATTTCGGTTTCTAAATCTTGAGAATATCGTCGCGTTCTTAATATTTGTTTTATATTTTGTTTAGAAGCAACTTTACATTAATCCGAAGCCATCAAATCGAGAAGAAAGTGTGTTAGAATCATATTTTATTGTTTTATGTTATGCATATTATTTTTATCTTATGGATTTCAGCATTGTGATCATGTTTCACAGTTCGTTGTTAGAATTTTAGGTGTATGTTGAATATCACCTTTATACAGAGGCAGAGAAATGAATGTTAGAACCATTTCCCTGTTGTAGAACATTGATTAGCACATAGAATAGAGAAAGGATTTTTTAATTCCATATCGTCACCTAGGCTACATGTCATATTTACCGGTCAGCTTACTTTCTGGCCACCTACAAAAATACCCTCACTTAATTGAACTGGTCACAACATTAATATATAAATAATATAAACATACAAATTTTCGTAGTCACCTCGTTCAACTAGACCATTATCCAATTATGATAACGTTGCCGGATATACAACTCGTAAATTCACCCAAGCAGGTCCACGTCTTCGCATGGTCCCATATAACGGTTTTCAATTAAGTGGTAGTTTTCGGTTTTTTTTTTTTTTTCAAAATTTTCAAGTTTTTTCCAAGTGGTGGAGGATATTAAAAGTTCGGCCCTTAGGTCTCTACTAGAAGTGTTTCCAAAAATTAATTGCAAGTTTTCTACAACTAATTCTAAATTACCCCTAGACTCAGAGAACTTGGATATTCTGCTATTTTTTAGCATGTGGAGAACTTGGAGGCGGGGTCAAGGCCAGTGACTACATATCACCTCAGCTAAACTTGGAATTACTAGTCATCCATGTACCTGACAGGGACATCTGGATTGGAAACAACACACCTTTCAACGGAAACAGAAACATTGAATTGAACTATATATGTTAATTTTTAAGCCTCTCTGAAGGCACAAAATTCATGTACCATTAAATAAATGACAGTTTTGAAGTGTAGAAATGCACTGAAAAAACTAAGCCGTTGAGCCATTAAGCATTGTTGGTTTTCAGGCCATTGCAACAACTCTAGCAATGAATCAATAGATGAATTGACAAGACCTTGAATTTCATCACAAATGGCAAAATGTATTGTCTCTGAAAAAATTTTGCCGGTGCTCTCTGAGAGGAGATCTAAGTCGCTCTTATCCATGGCGAAATTATCACAGGTCACTATAACATAAGGGAAATGATTACCGATTACTGCAGGCTCTGTCTAGTTGAGGAGGAAACTGAACCGGTAGAGCACTTACTTTGTCACTGTCTAACTTTTCTCGGTAGGAACTTTATAGAAAGAAAGACTTACATGTAAATATATGTTTATAAGAATCGTGCGTTATTTATATTTCAAACCATCATCAAAATACCGAATATTGCGACAATGCTTTATCACCGAAGGTAGAATCCATTATGAAGTATGAACATCGAATTCTAAACAATTGTCTTAATAAATGTAATTAATATAATTAAAACTATCAAATATACTTGAATCAAAAGGTGCATTTATATGGGCGCTACTCCAAAACATTGTCCTAAATTAAACATCTTCTGCGAATAGCTTTTCTATCCCCTAATAATCCAAGATGGCAAATACTCCCCGAAATAGCCGAAACCAGGGGATACCTTCATATGAGGGTTTTACCGAAACGGTGACCTATTCTTATTATTTTTGGAAGGTTTTCTACTTGCGTGCGCTATAAGCATCACCATAACTTTGAAGATATGAAAGATCCAACAAGCAAATGAATATTCAAAGAAATTTATGGCTCACTAAGGTACAGTGTCAGGGTTGGGGGGTGGCAAATTTCAAGGGGACTTATCATATTACATGTTTGCATTGAATTTACTTTTACCTAAATCTTCAATGTTCTATTGCCATCACTTAACAAGGTTGTGTTATCGACCCTTTGGACATTTGGACATGTATATTAATATAATAAATTGGCAGTATATATTATTAAGCATATAGAATATTTTAATGCCGACAGATTAATTTAAAACAAGAAATCATCCATCAATCACTGCAGCACATTCCAGACATATTGACATTTAGAGGGAGTCACAACGGAACCACCGACCCTGCAGTTAATACGACGGCTCTTCGATTTCCCTTTCAATAACATAATAAAACTACATTAACTGAGTAGTGGATATCAGGTGAAATGGGATGATTTGCAAATCATCAGTCGTCAGCCAGTCCATTGCCAGCAAAACGCGAATCCATTACCGCTGTGGGACAAAAGACAAAGAAGTACAAAAAAGTCGACCAAATAATTTGCTCTGCGCTGCTGTCTTCATGGGAATATATTGGAGACACGATTCGATTCACTGCACTTCCATGACTGTGACATTTAATGCGCCGAAGAAGACGATGAACGGAGTCCCTTTGCACTTTCAAATCAAGCACATTTTGGGCTTCGGAGGAGGGAAAGCAATCGGCAAAGAGAAAGTACAATGGAAGAGAAAACAGTGAATAATATTCATATTCATTTTATATGGAGTGGAACGAACAGATTTTGTTACCAACCATGAATCTTTCCAATCAACCATTGAAGCGGATGCAATGAAATTATTCGAACAGATGGATCTCGTCACAGAGTTCAATTCAATTAAAAGTCCCTATTTGTGGAGAATGCCACAAAAAGGATTAAAGATCGTTCGGCAATAAGGAGAAGACAACTTCCTATATTTATAGCCATTGAAAACTCGACGACAAGGTCAAGAAAGTCGTACTAGTCGTACACACGCACACACCCATCGCACATAATGAATTCCAAAAAGAAATGTACACCCAAATGGGCGACGTAAATGCATTACATGTCAGTGGGTATGATGTGTGGTTGGTGTTATTGTTGTTGTCATTTGTCGTCATTGTATAATTCTAAGTAGGTCAAAATTGTACAACTATTCTCTTGCCTACACACACGGTACACATTTCGTGCCATACATTGTAATATGACAATCGTTGGTTGTTTAGTCGGTTGGTCGGGCGATTGCATCCATATCACCCATCCCATCATCCGTCAAACGTTCGTCATTCCAATGACAAGATGTCGACGTCGCAATAAATGGATAGAAAATAGAATTATTTGTGCTTGTTTGTAGGTATTTACCTTTTTAGTCCGACTGTTTTGTTCGAACCCAATTTGCTTAGTTTGGGCTTCTTAGTTGTCATCGATTGCTGGCGGGGATTCTGGGATTCATCTTGCTGTGCAGGTGGCTTTTCAGTAGTATGGGTAACAGTGGTGTGGTGGGAATCTGGACCATCATCCGAAGATGTTCCCTCTACGGAGCTGCGAACATTAACATTGACAACATCGTCGCCACAATTGTTGCCCGCCACATTTACTCCACCGCCACCGCCACCTCCTCCACCATCGCCACTACATCTTCTATTGTTAGTGGTGACGTCGGTATTGCTGCTGGTGTTATTGGCATTGTTGTTCAAACTAAAAGAGTTATTGTTGTTGCTGCCATTACTGTTCTGACGCTTCACCCGTACCGGAGATGATGTGTGGTTTGTGTCGTTCAGTAAATGGGTGCGCTCGTCGTCACAGAACTCATGGCCAGATGCCACATTCACATTCGCCAGCAGGGCATCCACCTCTGTTGTGTGGGACTCTGTTCCGGCCATGTATTGGGAGTTGAGTCTGAGACTTAGGCTAGAACGAGGTGGAGAAGGCACTGGTTCCCTGTTGGTTATACTACCACCACCATTCTCTGCATCGCCTTCAGTTCGGTTCGACGAACGGCCATTCGCAGCCGATGTTTCCTGGGGAGCAGGTATGACGTATGAGAGCATTAAAGATGCTTTTCACTGTTCGAATTAAATTTTATGAATTTCACGATAATTGGATGAGTTTTCTGATCCGTTCAGTCCTTTTGTTTGGTATTTCTCTCCGAATTCAAAATGAATGCGTATACAATGCAGTCTATGTTGATTTCATATGTTTTTATTTTTTCGATGTCACCGACCGGAAGACAGGCAGACAATGGTAACTCGCTTCCGGATTGTCGATTGTTTTATCAAAACTATACTTTTTTCACTAAAATTCGAAATTCGGATTATATTCTTCAAAAACTCAGTCAAGCACAATTAAATCCATGCAGATCTCAGTCTTTTATTTACGTTTCTTACGTCCGCCCTTCTTCGGATTCCTCGCAAATTCTTCTGTTCACTGTCAAAGAAATGCGCACCTTCAAATTTTGACTTATTATTTATTTTTGCCTTTCCTTTTGTTGCATTCACATTCCTCCACTTCACCACTGCCACTCTTCTATCTTTCTTTTTAGCCAAGTTACCACCGTCTTGCGTTTCTTTGCGTCTTGCGTTTGTTTGTTGTGTATAATAAAAAAAAAGAAAACTTTTCTGTTCGGCGCAATGAATTTTCCCGAGATTTTCGTCGCGTAATTTCAATATGAGTCTTCAATAGGGGAGATTATATAGAATTTAAAAGTTTGTACCACAGAACTGAATATCACAAAAAACATGCAAATTTAAAAACTTGTCAATTAGAATTTGTTTGTTGTGGTGGTGGCGCTCACGACAGTATTGTTGTAAATTGTCTCCTCGACCCACAAACAACAACAAAAATCGTCTCAATTCTAATTGGAAAGCGGTGTTGTCAACTTTAATAAATTGACGTGTAGTGCTGTTCCATTTCCATGTAGTACTGACAATTGAGGCGTTTACTCTGCAAACCAATAGATGTCGCTAGTAAAAATAGAAGATGTGTTCACATTTAAAAATTTATCGTTCAATTTGTTTACATTTTTAATTGATTATCGGCAACATCTATTATCCGGTAACAAAAAGTATATATTTATTTCTACTTGAAAACAACAAGAGCAAATACAACAAAATAATTTACACTTTTTCAATCATTATTTAATTTAAGAGAAAATTTCGAAAAAGGAATAAAACATCAAGTTTTTTTAGATATATGTAAATGTTATCATACCGTCCTCAAAAATGCATATCCAGTATACACTATTTTGATATAAAATTTCACTGCAGGGCAAAGTGAACATATTTTTTTTGCATAATAATAGAAAAATTCGCTGTTATACGTAACATGACGCCAACCTCTAACCACAGCAAAAGGCCGGCTACTTGCAAAAAGTTTAAAGTTTAGAAAACTTAGGTTCGCGTTAGCCGGTACAGGACATACCCACAGGAGAAAGTTTCAAGCCCCGTTCGCCCCTTTTTTTAAAGAGAAAAATCACTCAAATTGATTAAAATTGGTGAAAAGCACACAACATAGCAATCCCATTACAATTGTGGCGATTATGACCGATTTTGTCTTGGACACAATCCCCTTTCCCATTACAATTATAGGGATTATGATCGATTTTTTCTTGGACACAATTCCAATATGGGGGTTATGAAAGAAAAAATCGGGGATTATATGGGGATTATGTCCGAGTTTTTCATGGTAAAATCAAGAAGGTGAAGTCATTTCAAATAAGCATTCCCATCTTTGCATTTTCTGTAACTGAGCTTGTCAAATACAATCGTTCATATGAACTGTCACAACAAAAACAAGATTTGTTTATGTACATTTGTAAACCATTCAAATTTTCAATGAATTCTGTGAAATTAATTGTTTGTAATAAATATTCAGAATGGTTAAAGGTATTACGTAATTGGCTCTATCCATGATTCGCCAAAAAGTTGTCCCATAAATTGGAAATTTTCACCGAAGGACTGCTTTTTTTATCCTGACTAAAACAACATACATTTTTTCAGGGATAAACCAGTACTTCCTTTGACATGGGATCCCGAATACTCCAAATTGCCCCTTTTTTCTTCATAGTTCCTAAACCTTAATTCGAGAACCCTGTTTTGGACATACCGCAGCGGATGAAATCTCATGGACAGAAGGGCAGCAACCTAAACAATTATTACAATAAGAAAAACTTGGGGGTTTCACGTAGGTATTTTCACCAGATCTCGATCAGATGTGAAAAGGGACAATGTCGACCCGCTGGATATGAAAAACGGAATGCTGTCCCAAAAATTGTATATGAGTCACATGCTTGGGAACAATAAAAAATTTTCCATTCCGGCCAAAATTTGTTTTTTTTTTTTTGCAAAGAAAAATTGTTCTCATATTTTCAAATTCAAAATTTACGTTTTTATTTTGAATTTGAATTTATCTTTGTCAAAATAATTTTTTTTTGACAATGAGATTTTGTCAAATGGAAAATTTTGAAAAAAAACCTTAATTCTACCATGGAGTTTTTTTCTTTGAACATAATCCCCATTTCCATTACAATTATGAGGATTATGAAGGAAAAAATGGGTTATAATCCCCATAATTGTAATGGAGTTGTTATGATGTGGGGTTTTCAACAATTTTAACTAATTTGAGTAATTTTTCATTCAACATTTATCCTTTCATAAAAGCTTTGACAGTTTATGGTACGACCATATGTGTTGATGCTGCTACCAGTATTCTTCCACCACACATGACTAGAGCATAGTAATCACCCGAATTCAATTGTTTATTGCAAAACACATATACAGTTTCTATATATGTATGCATTTTCTCAATAAATACAATAATTTTTAATGCATACATGGTATAATTATTACAGGCAAAAGCAAGTCCCAGCTGATTTGACTCTATAGTAATACTGGTGTAAAAGTCGATATGACGTTTTTGTTTACAATGACGTTTTTGATATACAATAGGTATACCCTTTTTTGATATAAAATTTCACTGCAGGGCAATGTGAACATATTTTTTTTGCTAATAATAGAAAAAATCCCGGTGTATTTAACAAAACTACAAAGGCGATGGTTCGGAAACTTTGTTTGCGTTTAAGGTTGCTGTTCCACGTTATATAATGTATTCGTATATTTAATGTTTCCCATGGCTCAATAAGAAAGGTTGCTCAACTTCAAAGAAACTAGAAAAATGCAAATCTGTGCTGGAGTCTTATAGTCTCAAATAGACTTTAAAATATGCAACAGTAGGCTTTGTTTATTTTTTTTTTTAACAAAATTCTTATATTGGGGAAAAACCGCGAAACAAGAATGTAATTTCGAGGTTATCCCACAAGATGGAATCTAAAATAGTAGGACAATACAGTGATATCGCAAAATTGTACAATTTGTTATCCATTCAGGTCGAAAATTTGCATTTATTTAGCAACCAAATTTGAAATAATTTCAAATTATTGTATTTTTTATTCAAAACAATACACACACATACACAAAATGTGTATATGTTTCGACAGAATAAGAGCACAAAAATAAAAAAAAATATTTGGGGGGTAGCTTTGTTCTACCCTCTGTAATTGTGCCATGATGTTTCCTAAAATTGCAAAATGTAGAATACTTTATGTATGTATGCTGTTTGGTTTCAACTTGAGAGGGATGTTGCCTTTTTCACGATTTTCTAGCGATTGCTTGAAGTGTTGAGAGACTAGGGCCAACAGCTAACAACTATACATTCAGGGGAATGATGTGAAAGCATTAAAATTAAATAGGTTAATAACTATTCTTCTGCATTTCAATTTAATAATCCAAATACCAATAACGTATATTTTTAAAATTAAAATAATTTATTGAAAATTAATTATTTTGTTTACATTTTTGGACACATAACTCTGACACTTATTTTACGTACAAAAACAAATTTGTATGTGGTTGTTGTTACGATTGTTGTACAACAACTTGCTGTTACCTGTATTTTACTACCATGTAATGTATATAGCTTTTGGGCAGAAAAAAGTTTGCGCTTGGGATAAAAGGAGGTGTATTAGGAACTCGATATAGTGAAGCTCGCGGCGTTCCATTGGTTTTTCGCGATTTTCTCTCGAATTAAAATATTGTCATAAAAGTGTCAGATTAACAAACAACTTGCTGCATTTGTTATTACTTAATTTGAAGATACAAGACTTATAATTAGAACATAAAGCATAATTACAGAAGGTAGAACAAAGCTACCCCCTAAATACATCTTTTTTTCTTTTTGTGCCCTTATTCTGTCAAAACATATACCCTTGTTGTGTATGTTTGTGCATTGTGTTGAATAAAAAATACAATAATTTAAAATTATTTCAAACTCGGTTGCATCACAGAGTTGCTGTTATCTAGTTTCTTTAAAGTTGAGAAACCTTTCTTATTGAGCCATGGGTAACTATCATGGTACAAATACAAGAGGTAGAACGAAGCTACCCCTAAATACTATTTTCTCCCTTTGTACCCCTATTCTGTCAAAAAATATACACAGTTTGTATGTGTATGTCAAATAAGACTTTCCATCTCTGCATTTTCTGTAATTTACCTTGTCAAATTTCATTGAATAGAAAAAGGTTCCTATTTTGACAATGAGATGTTGTCAAGGGTAATATTTTGAAAAAATTGTAAACATAATATAGCATGACTTAACCTTCTTAGTTCAACCATGTTCTAGCAGGTCTTGCGGCAGAGCATGTATGAACTTGAAATTTTTGTTGGAAAAAATAGGCTGCTGGGCAAGTCTAGAAGAGAAAGTAACTAGAGACCTAATACAAATGTGCACCAAAAAGTCGATAACAAAAATCGATTATTTCTCTAATGGATTAGTACAGAATAGAGTAAGTGTCGGCGTCAAGCCGCCACACATATTTTCAGACTCCTCCGTGAATTTTGTCTTCCATACTGGTAGTCACTGTGAAAAAATGCGCCCATAATTAACATTTTTCAATATTCCTCGATATTTTAAAAAATCTGATTTCCAGCTTTATTGTTACTAATTTCTGCTGCATTAAACTTCAACCGCCAACAAGTCGAAATCGCAGCTGTCCATCGCCGATAGCCATACATTTTATGGGACACCGCCGTCGTCGAGGAATCGTTCGGCTTCATTATCTGCTCCACTCCCAGTGCCCTATTCGAATATTATTTAGTACCAATCGGACAAACAAGTCCAACAAATCTTCACCCACAATTAATTAAATAGTTAATAATTAATAGTTGATATTTAATTTTGTTTTTCGATTCTCTTACAAATTTATTACAAATAGCAAGTAAGTAAAATACAATTTAGGAAATAATATAAATTGCAATAAAAGCGTTCTTTGTGCCTTCAAGTATTAAAGTTTTACTGGTGATGTGTAGAGAAAACAAAAAACATAAATAAAGAAGGGTTGCTGCTTATTTAATTAATTGAAAATGATTCATTTCAACAACAGAATAGTGTTAATCTGGAACAAAGGAGTTCTTATGAAATGCGATTTTCAGAAGAAAAATTGATTTATGTTTTATTGGCCATTTGTATATACCCCCGGCATGTCTTTGGATATTCAATTACATATTATATATCCCAGGTTTCGAACGTTATTGCTCATATTGTTTTCACCATATATGGTTTAAATCATCGAAATTGTTGAATACGACGACATGTAAGTAATGTTAAACATCTTTTGCGAATACAAAAAAGACGACAGACACAGCTCGAAGCAAAGAAACTGCTCATTGCCAGAGTGCGCCAGTGAATTGAAGTTATGACTCACTGAGCTAAAACGGTTGTATTTGTAACAGGGTCGATCACTTGGATGAGAGTGTGTGTGTGTTCATGTTTTGTTGACACAGATTGCTGATAATTTTCCGAAAATTGTTTACTATTTTTGGTAAATTCACTTAAATGGTTCTTGGTGCTATACACCACTAAGTGCAATAGCATTCGGCTTACGTATGCAGCCGTAAACAATCGCATACACAAATATGAAAATCGTTTTAGAACTATTTGAAGGCTCTTTCAATACCGTATAACTACTTTGCTTCTGAATAGATCTAAAAAGCACATTCCGTTTTCGATTTTACATTTTTAAAGAGAATTCAATGAAAATAAAGAAGTGTGTTTACACTAAAAGCAGAGGCATTACGTTGAACTCGCTGACAATACTAAAAATATTAAATTAATTTCCTAATCGCATCTATTAGCATCCATGTTGCTTCTAGATCTAGTAGATACTATCAGTAATTGTACACCGATTTTCATCGCACGAATCATTCAATTGGTGAACCACTTAGGGGTCATCAAAAGGATCTCCATTCATCACTTCAACAGTAGGCTTGGAAATATTGGACTGAATAAGATTAGCTATGTGCAAACGGTCACTAAAAACCAATGATGAAAAAAATAAAAGTAGTAAAAACTTTTCAATACAAATGAAACGAAAATTACAACATGCGTTGTGTTACCTTTTTATCAGATTGTGGCGTCGTGAAGAATGAATATAGACTCAATCATGCCATTCAATTACAATTTATTTTACATATATTACATTGTATCCAGCAACCGCAGTCACAACGCAAAATATCTTATTTTCCTCACAGAGTGTGAGTGCAAGCAGTCGCAGACTGTTAACAGTCTGGTGGGATAGTCTTGGATTAAATAACCGAGTGATAATGACTGGCCACCTTAGGGTAAAGGAAACGTTTTTATATAAAATTTTGTAAATTCAATCGTATTTCACTTTAAACTTTAGATACCAGTAAGACCGTTTGGATAATGCAGTTAAAATATATCAAAACCCTATCAAAACGGGAACCTCTATGGACACTTTTATACTTCAAGGATTGTCATCTATCAATCTTCTAAAATACCAGATTGGAACAATTATGTGCGTAATGTGACTAGGATTATCAAATACCGGTTAGCGGTGGAGGGAAAACGTGACAAATCCGCGATAAGATGTGGCAAAAATCATCAAAATACCGTTATATGGGGGCTATTCCAAAAGTTGACCTATACATACAACTTTTCGCCACCGGTGCTAGAACCCATTACGACCAACAACTACCATTTTCTTGACAAATCCGTAAAAAAATGTGGAAAAAATCGTTAAAACGTGGACCTTTACATATAATGTTTCGCCACCGAAGCTAGAAACCCATTATGACCAACAAATACCAATTTTTATACAGATCCTTGAAATAATTTGGCAAAACTCATCAAATACCGAATATCGGGAGGTACCGTTATATGGGGGCCATACCAAAACGTGGGCCTATACATACAATGTCTCGCCACACGAACTGGAAACCATTATGATCTACAAATACCAATTTTAGACAAATCCGTGGAAAATGTGGCAAAAATCGTTAAAATACCGAATATCAGGAGTTACCGGTTTATGGGGACTATACCCAAACGTGTACCGATGTATTTCATTTTCAATACCAACCATCCTAGGCACAATACAAATTGTTCTGCTGACGCTCTTCGTCAAATAATGTGGCTGTATCGTGATTTCAACAGACAGACGGACGGATATCGGTTAATCAGATTAGAATTTTATGCTGATTATGAATATATATACTTTATGTGGTATATGACGAATATTTAGGGATGTTACAAACGGAATGACAAAGTTAATATACCCTCCTTTCCAAAGTGGAGGTGTAAAAAAAAAAACAAACGAATGTTTATTTTTCTCCATTTCATTGCACTCAAGCAAAGGGGCGATAACAATTTTAGTCGACAGTAGCCGCTATAGTAAATGCTTTCCAATTGACCTCCTACTATGGATTTTTAATTGTTATATCTATGATACTTTAGGTGTAGTCTTTATCTCTATCATATTTTTTTTCTGCTAATAGGCGTTCGTGAGATGATCTCATGGAATATGTTTTTCGAATTGCCAGATACTCACCGTTTCGAGCATATCAAACAATGTAGTTGTCCTATTGTGGACCGTTGTGCTAATGGCCGTATTGTTTTTCAATATTGAAGTAAATATTTGATGTTTCACCAACGTAGGTACGCGTTTCACTCCCATTTGGTTTACTAATTCTATCAATAGAATAGTGTGCTGCAATTTCAGTTACTCTCACATATTAGCCTTCATATTAATTTTCAATATTCAATTTTTAATATGTCGATCTTTTTATAACTATATTTTTAGATCAAACATGTCTTCTCGCAAAACTGCCGGTCGCCGTGCCACAACCAAGAAGCGTGCCCAACGTGCCACTTCTAATGTGTTCGCCATGTTTGACCAAGCTCAAATTGCTGAATTCAAAGAAGCCTTCACATGATCGACCAAAATCGTGATGGCTTTGTTGAGAAAGGATTTACACGATATGCTGGCCTCGCTGGGCAAAAATCCAACAGATGAGTACTTGAAGCAATGATGAACG